>NC_081134.1:545000-845000 GCF_958295425.1 Solea solea | reverse complement strand
GTCCTGAGCATCAGTCGCTCCTTACCTGGTTTGCAAAGCTTAAAATATTTAAATAACATGTCATATTTATTTTCCATTACACAATGAATACTTTGTACTGTAACAAATCACTAAGTAACATACAAATGGCATTGCTGTAAAGCTGTCATGTAAAACTGACAGCTTTTGTGTACTAGACCTCACACTGCAGCACATCCTCATGCCTACCTGAATGCGCTGGGGGAAGGACGACATGGTTGGTGCCACGACCAAGTTCTTCGGTTACTGGCAGATACACTGCTGGGCCAAAAAAAAAGGGTCACATGGTTGGACCAAAGCCTTCTCCAGCACATCCAAAGATTCCCAATGGGGTTAAGGTCTGGACTCTGTGGTGGCCAATCCATGTGTGGAAATGATGTCTCATGCTCCTTGAACACCTCTTTCACAATTTGAGCCTGATGAATCCTGGCATTGTCATCTTGGAATATGCCCATGTCATCAGGGAAGAAACAAATGCATTGATGGAATAATCTGGTCATTCATTATATTCAGGTAGTCAGCTGACCTCATTCTTTGGGCACATAATGTTGCTGAACCTAGACCTGACCAACTGCAGCAACCCCTTACCTGTTTGCTTAGTTAAATCCAGGTGGTGACTCTTTTTTTGGCCAGGCAGTGTACAAAGACCAGCCCATCCCTTAACAATATAGCTCCTTCAGAAAAGGCGTACCAGCAGCCGTGTGTATCTGTAGAGCTTCTTGCCACCTCTCATGAGTGGGAGCTCCACACTGACCTCGGAAAACAGCTGCAGTTCCCAGAACCACACTGTAGCCACTCAGCTCTACCCAGACAACATCTGAACAAAGAAGCAAGTGGTAAAGTTGGAGCTTACCATCCCATGGAAGACAGGATTGAAGAGGCCAATGAGTAAAAAAAGGGCAAAGTGTTCAAACCCTGTGGCAGAATGCCAAAGGAATGGCTGGAGCCTCCGTTGCGAGCCAATGGAAGATGACTGCCTGGACTTCACTGCAGCAAAACAAACGAGCCAACAAAAATATCTTGGAGGCAGCAGAACATGCCTTCCGCTGAGTGAGCACCCATGGCTGGGTTGTGGTATCTGCTGATTAAAGACCCAAAACACCCAATGACCCTTGGGTTCACGCACTCTCAACATGTTCAAGCAGCACCAAAAGCTCTATTCTGCAGATTAGAAGGTTGAGTGGAGGCCAAGTAGCAACCCACCATGATGTGACCATCAGTCTGTAAAAGCTGTTAAAGTGAGCTGACAGTGAGACAGGGGGTACAGTGAGGATGCAGAAGTGAGTGAGTTGAAATACTTGGACTTTGGAGTTTTCTTTGTTTCATATGTTTCACTTCCAACCAACCTGCTGTGAGTTTTCAATCATAAAATAACAAACATATTTGAACTTGGAGACAGCAGGGGATCAAAAACTTCTGTGTCTCTGCAAGAGAAAATCAATGGGACTGTTGTGGAGGAATCAGTGTTTCACAAAGTGACAAACTTTAAGATTGATTGTGATCATTGTAATCAATCAAGGATCATGTTTGATCAGTGATCATCGTAAGGGCCACACGGTTGGTGCAGTGGTTAGTGTTCTGTGTTTGCCACCTTTCTGCATGGAGTTTGCATGTTCTCCACGTGTGTGTGGGGTTTTCTCCGGGTTCCATCCCACAGTCCAAAAACATATAGATGAGGTGAATTGGACACTAGAATGACTGTAGGTGTGAGAGTGGATGGTTGTTTGTCTCTTTATGTGTCCCTGTGATGGACTGGCAAACTGTCCAGGATGCAACCCGGCCTATGTCAGCTGATACTGGCACAGCTCCGCCCATGTGGAGGAAAAAGTGGTAGATGATGGATGGAAGTTACATTTTGGTTACAAACAAATAGACTTTTTGGCATCACATATTGGATACATACATTTGTAAAGGTCCAGTGTTTAACATTCAGTTTAGTGGCAGAATTATTATACAATTCTTTCCTCTTAAAACAAGAGAATTCCATCAATTTAAAAATATTTTGCGGATTCCTAGTGGAGCTGTTTTTGCAGTGCAGGACACATTTTAATGCCATGCATGAACAATCGTACTTTATTCCTCCTATTGGTAACTAATATAAAAACAGCACAGCAGCAGTAGCAGCAGCCTTATGAAGCAAATAAACCACACAACTTCTCCCTCTGCTGCTTCTCACTCATTGCACTGGCTTTGTCAGTGCTTGAAAAGCAAACGAGTCCTTTGCTCATTAGCAAACATTGTGTAAATCTTTCTTCCACTAATTACACGACGTTGTGCAAAGCAGCTCTTTGTTTTCGTTTGCATCTGTAATCCTGGAAGCCAGGGACACGGAGAAGAGGGATCACAGAACGAACCAAAATCTCTGCGTATACAAAAAATGTGGTGAGAGCATGCACCACAACAAAAGACATGAAAACACAAACACACACTTCAGGACAGTGGCAGTGAAACACATCATTACACCCGGGCTCAATTGTTTCTGCATTTGGTCTGGAATAAAGTTATATACAAATGTATTATGTATTTGATGTAAACGCTCAGATTCTACTAAATGATCAAATGTGTTTCCTGTGTCTTGCCCCTCCTCCTACGGAATCAACCCCCATCCCTCCAATATTGATTTATTCTTATTTTATTTGCCTTATTTTGATATTTTCTTATTGAATTGTGCAATGGTTTGTTTTCATCTTCTGCTGTGGTGACTCAGATTACCTGCAGCTGCAAACTCTGCTTTGGCCTTTCAGCGTAGAACACTTGTGAGAATATTTGTACCAATGAACTGTTACAGAGACACTTTCTTAACTAAGGCTTCGTTAATAGTTTTCATGTATTTTACGTGACTGACACTGACACTGTTTTGGCAGTATAAGTCACGCACTGGAGCTTTACATGACTCTGGATTGGTTGTAAGTGTAGAGTGAACAGAGTTTAGCCGCTGGCACTGACTGAGATGTTTGAAAAATTAAGCTTGTAGAGAGTGAAGGAGGCATGTGGTAGATTTAGAGAGATGGTCTCAGAATTCAATAATTCAGGGACTAACATAATCCTCTAGTTTTGTATCTTCGGTTATTTCATGCATTTTACTTTGACTGAAAAACACCAGGACAATTTTAAATGAAGCATCTTCCTGTGTAAAAGCTCCTTCAGGCCTGACAGTATGGAATAAAACACTTTTGTTTAAGAAAGACAAAAGAAAAACTGTCATTTTTATTTGTCTGATAAATGGTTTCCTCATGTGTCCTTGCACTATGATACTTGAAATGTTTAAATTTAATGTCCTTGTCATGGAAATGTCAAACCCATCAAAGATTTCAAAACTAAACTTTAATAAAGTAAAATGTAGATGACAAAAGTTGAATAAAGATTTCCAGGATATGTGAGAAAGCGAGCCTTAACCTATCCTAAGTATAGGTGTTCTTGATGTTCTAATATAATAGAGCGAGTAATTCACACGATTCATGCAAGATATTTTTAAATCTGTCTTCCTTCACAATGAGGGGGAGGATTGAAGTATTTATGCTTGATTTGAATAAGTATAGAAAAATGTCATGTTTGAATTCATACACATGCTGGAATAAATGATGTCAAAAATGTTTCAGGAAAAAGCCTCAAAAATTAATTTTCCAACTCGTACATACATTTTAACAACTCCATCGCCATGACAACTGAGCAACCTCCGCTCACCAAGATAGTGGATGGTTTTTGAAGCTGCAGAATAAAGATGGACCTTGAGATTGGCTCGTATTTTTTAAACTATTTCCAAGGTCAAAAATGACCTTAATTCTCTGCTGGCGGCGACAATTACAGCACATTTTACACTGATTAAGTCTTTCACACACTTTTCTGGGAGCAGAGTTAAAGTTATAAAAACTGTTAGACTCTTTAATCACTGATCTTATCCTAATGTGTTGGAGTTGCTTAAGGACAAGAAGAATCCTCCACTAATCATCACTCTGTCGCCGCGTGTTTGAAATGACTGTGGTTACGGAATGAGGCAAATGGGAGAAAGGAGACGGAGCGAAAAGAGTAAAAGGAGTGGTTGTAATTTTGAGGCTTGTGATGGCTGCCAACGCTGCCAGCAGCTTTTACAGTTTCCAGAGCGGTAAAACGCGAGTAAATGTGGTCTCGTGCTACTCGTTTTGTTGCTTCTGAATAATTTAAGAGCAATTGTAGCGGAAGACATATTGGTTCATATGTCATATTATGGCCTGCGCTTCAGGCAGACGCTCTTACTGAGCCCCAGTGGCCCAGTTCAAGTCGTCTCCTGAAGTACAAACAGTTGGTGTTTATGCTACTGTGATTTATGTGATGCATTCAAAAGTCAAATTTATGGGTTACATTTTACATTCTCTGAGTTGTCTGGCTTAAACATAAAAGGACGATTCTTGGAATATGTTAGAAATACTCCCAAATGGTACATGTTCAGTAGCAGTCGTCTGTCACTATCACTGACAAACACTGACAGAAAGAAGAACAATAGATCCTACTCAACCTATGCTCCTTTATTTGCATAAACTCTCTATAACAACCAGAACAGAAGTCCAATCCCTTTTCCTTACACAAAGCCCTTAATGACCATTGTACACTGCATGTAGACTCAGCTCCATTGTATCTTAAATAGCTTATTGTACCATATTAAGGCAATACATCACGTCGCTCTGAAAATGCAGGCTTACTCAGGGCTTAAGGGTAGACTGGGAGTCAGAGACTCATCCTGCAGCTCCCAGGAAAATAAACAAACAAACACAAAGTGTCTTTGTAGTAATGTTGTCACGATAAATGTGTTAGTGGCTACGATTAAAAAAAAGACGGCGCTTAAAGTGTAACTGAACACCTACACCACTGTTCTCAGGTGTAAACCAGTGTAAGCGTCACCAGCTGTTAAAACACGTCTTCTTCACTAAAATGAACTTGAAAACTTTCCTCTTTTGGGGTTTAGCGTGTGAATGTTCAGACCTGTGTAAACCTAGCTGAGCTCATCTTAATCCATATTAAAGATAAATGACTAAATGAGAAATGAAAAGAGGCTCCATTCATGACAGTTATACCCAATAAAGATGTGCGTCTAATTGTCCATTAGTAATATCAATTGCATCTCAAATTAAATTCTCAGTTTATATGTAAAAATAAACCCTGTCTTTTCTTGATCCCACACAAACGGGATCATGTGGCTCCTCAGGATTCATACTTGTGTCCTCCTCAGATTTCAATTGTGCTTCCGCCTGATTTATTAGCCGTTGACCTCCTCGTACACTGAAGAGCGAATCTGCTCCCCCCAAAAAACTCTGCTTAACTCATTAAAAAAACCAATGAATGTATAATTAATGCACAATTATGCAAATGTTATTACATTTTCATATCCTTTTCTGAGTAGAATTAAATACATCATATTGAAACTTAAATTATTTACAAGGCTGAAGATGTAGTTTCACAGGCAGGAGAAAAGAGAGACGCATCAACATAAAAGGGAAAGTGAGAGGAGAAGAAAGAGGGTGAGACAAAGGGAGGGGCGGGGGCCGGGGGGAGGACAGCTCATGTTGACCCTTGGCAGATTTGAGTCGCTCTTTCAAATCTGTTCCAGTTAGCCTGAAAATCAGTTTGGCGCAGCGTGGAATTACCAGTGATCGCAATCTTTAGACAGCACTGTGAAGAAATCCAGACGTGAATAATTGTAATAACAATTCTGTGAATGTCCCAAATGTATGTAAAAGGATATTTCACGCTAAATGTGGATGTGGGACTCAGTCGATGTTGTTAATTTACACGACTGTGTTCACACTGATTGGGTCATGATGGTCCATGTCAGGCCATTTCCATCTGCTTAGCACTGGTCTCTGCGCTCATTCAGCTGTCAATCACACTCACCTCCTCATCATACAGAGCACTGGACATGGATATACTGTAGGCATAAAGAAATATTTCATAATTGGTATATAATGTTATATAATGTATAATTATATAATATGTATATTATAATACAAATAATTAAATGCAGACAATTTAACTTTCAAGGGCCTTGATTTTTTTTTCCCAAATTCACAAACCAAAACCATGAAAATCGAACCACATGCAATAGTTTTTAACACAGAGAGGAGAAATACAATGAAGGACCACGGTGGAAGTTTTGGGTTAAATGTGAAAAACTAAATTTCTTGAACTCTTGGAACAAGAAATCAAACATTACAAACCATAGCAGAACAGAACAGAGTGAACAGCAGCAGCAGCAGCAGCAGCAGCAGCAGCAGCAGCACAGAGCAGGGCAGAGAATAACAGTGTGGTCCAGCACAGACACTGAATACACAAGGGAGACACAGATAATTGGACACAGGTGAAACACAACAGGGCGGAGCAGACAATCAACAATGGAGGAGAAACAAACACAGGAAATAAAACGACAAAGTCACTGAGGCACAGGAAATATAAGCGATCATCTTATCAGGTATCAAACAAGGTTCAAAGTCACATGGATCCATCGTTTTTCTTTTTCTCCAAGCTAATGGAGCAGCAAAGTGGAAAGAAAGCATTTTTCCCCAGTTCAGTTCAGACATGTGGGACATTTAATTAATAAATGAATAAAATAATAATAGATAAATAGATCATGCAATAAATGCACTGTCACTGACTATATCAGTTATTTCCCTTCGCTCCGAGGGACAACCAAACTTTATAAAAGCATCAGAATCACAGTGAGTGGATTATTCAGGAGTGTGAATAATCCAGTTTCATCTGCACTTCTCTCCTGGTTGTTTCTCCGTGTTTGCATGTGTGTCTCATCGTCACAATAGACGAGGCGTTGTGTTTCCTCCCAAACAAACAAGCTGCCTCCCAAGAATTACTGCAGCGTCTCGCCCCAAAGCCTTGCCTTCCTCCCTGTCTCACTGGTGCTCACTCACTTCCACCCCCGCCTCTTACATTTCTGCCCGGGACTCAAACACACAGCGCTTATTTATGTCTTGTTGGAGATTCATTCCTGTTGCTGGTGTATACTTTTAATGGTTGGTGTGGATTTAATGAATTCACACTCGCTTCTCCTGCTGTCTTACGCACACACACACACACACACACACACACACACACACACACACACACACAGCTCCCTACCTCAGTCAGTCCAGTAAAAAAACATTCTCCCTCTCTCACTCTGTGTGTGTGTGTGTGTGTGTGTGTGGTTGCCAATAGGTCTCCACCACAGGTGTCTCTGTTTGAGGACGAACGCAGGCGTATATTAAGATGGTGTTTTCAGGAATCTGGACACACACACACACACACACATGCATATAACACCACATCCATCCAATTACTGAACTGTCTGCTACGTTTTCTTTTTTTTCCCTTTTTTTTCTTAGCTTTTCTTAAACTTTGTGGTTTCATTTACCAGATTCCTGCATTACCTCGCTAACAAGCACACACTGAGCTCGCTGGTTATTTCTCTTGAGGCAATATTTCACCTCATTCTTATTTTCTTCTCCCCTACATTCTTTCCCTTCTCTGTACTCCTTTTCTTTTTCCTTCCTCCTGGTCATTGGTATCATCAGAAGAGAACAATAGGCAAAAGTAGCCAAGAATCCAACCTTAAAGCTAAAAGCTGGTCAGGAATAATCCTTCACCTAAATGTAAATGGGAAATAATGATTCACTCCATGTGGAAGAAGAAATAAAATACTTCAAATCCTGTAGACTATCTTGACCAGCTGTGTTGTGTTTTTGACATAAATTGTACTTTTCAACTTGTTTTGGTTTTAAGTGTTTTAATTATCTAACAGATCATATTCATTTTACTCCCCTTGTTAGTCAGCTTGGACACTGTGCTCATTATTTTATTTTATTTGTTATGATTCTATTATGGACTTTCTTTTAATTACTTTTGACTTTCTGTAAATGCCTCAGTTTTATGGTTTGGCTTTACGTCGTGTCCTGCTCTCATGTGTTTCACCTGTGTTCCATTAGCCCCGCCTCCCTCATGTATCACGCCCATGCTGCTTTGTTGGATCATCTGTTTCACTTTGAGGCCTTCGCTGTTCCGCTGTTACCATCAAAGACGTTGATGACATCAGTGCATGTGCATGTGCACTGATTCATCTTACACAAACAAGCCTTTTCTCACTGGAAGATTACGTTTGTGTCACTTTATAAAGTGCTCACTCCCCGCACCAAAGTTCATAGAGACTTCAGCAGTGAGTTCAGAATGTATTATTGTGAGACTTCAGTGTTTTTACCTCTGTGACACAAACTTAAAGGACGAGCAGCTCCTGTTTTCCACGTGAACCAAAAACAATGATTTTCTCCATGAACGTTGGTGCAGGAGACATTTAATGTAGTAAAAATGAGATATTATCATAACAGATAATACTTGTGATGATGATGATGATGATGATGACGATGACGATGACATGTAATTCTCTAAATTCTATTGTTGCTGTCGAGCCCCAGACTCAGTTCCTTGATTTACAAGTCATGCATGTAGAAGCACTGGTATAATTGTCTTTTTTTATTCTAAACTAATGCATGTTCCTTTAGTTTCATCATTTTTTTTTCTTTGTTTTATTTTGATTATTATTATTATTATTATTGTTCAGATGAACTTTGGCTCTGCAATAAAACTGAACTGATCATTCCATTCAAGCCTCCTCTTGTATTTAATTTGTCTATACATTTATTTTATTCTCCATTTACAGACAAATGAGATGATTATAGAAGCTGTGGAAGACATATCTGCAGGACACCCATGCTGCCCATTACATTTGACTGTGTTCCATTAGTGTGTGTGTGTGTGTAGTTTTACTGTGAAAGAACAGAAAAGAGAAGCTGAGCCGCAGGCATTTTCATCCAAGATAGATTAACTCATGTCCTCTATCTATCTATCTATCTATCTATCTATCTATCTATCTATCTATCTATCTATCTATCTATCTTCCATCCATCTCGACTGAAAGTATGAAAACCTCATATACACACACACGCACATACATTGAGGAGGATATGCAGCTCTATATCGCTCTCTAATACCTGATTCATGTTTTTGAGTTCACTTCCTCGAGTTTGAATTGAATTAATATTGAGGCTGTGAACAGGAAATAGAATTACAAATCAAATTGGAATTGCATGAAGGAAATTGTAATGAATTGAAATCTTCTGGGAATTCAAACCCATTTGAAGACTCCTTCACAATATAGGTTTTCATGTGCATGAGGTCTGCAGTGTTATGAATATATGTATATACAGTACGTACTGCACTTTCCTAGAGTGGGAATATACCGCTGTCTCTGTCTGGACATATTCAACTTTCTGCACTTCTCCTGGCTTTGGAGGGATTCTTTGCCACTGACAGTGAACTCATCAAATGTGCAGGATAGAGGAATGTGACCCAAAATTCACAGAATATTTTTCATTTAAAGGGATAGTTCAGGATGTTTGACATGTGGTTGTTTAAGGTACTGACATATTAGGTGCATTTAAACTTCGGAAGGTCTGGTTGGTTTGGGTCGATGTGAACAAACGACCCAAGAAACAAACTCTGGTCCGCCTCAAAACATAGGTCACGGTTCGCTTCAAGAGAACCAAAGGCAGGAAGCGGACAAGAATGCAGGGCATTGTGGGTAAACACAACATAGTTGCAGCGTATATGTGTCGTATGTTCACATAAAACAAACAACAACAAAAACAAGACTGAGAGATTTTAGACATTTCCTTTGTTTTTACGTCTTTTAAAGTGATTTGGAATTGTTCAGTTTCATTCTTGTGTTGGACGTCACGCTCATGACGTTTCCAGTGACGTCAGAGCTGGTACTAAAGCATGCAGTGGCAAATGAAAAAAACAATGTGAGTATCACCTGAACTCTATCTTGAAACCTTATCTTATGTTATAATACTGTGAACACACACACACACACACACACACACACACACACAACGGAGTGGAAATTCTCTTATTAGTAATAAATCTCCCTGATTTTCATAGAGCTATTTATTTGATTTGGTCGTAACAGTGGTACTTGGAGGGCTCTATATTTTTTCAGCTGGTACAACATTGTGAGAACCACTGAACAATAGTATCACTCAGATGTCGATTATAATGATTCATTACACTAACTGTCAGTCACTAGCTTCACAGTATTGTAAAGAAACTTTTTTTCTGGAAATAACATTGAAATTAAATTATTAACTGAGGGGACGAGTTGTTTGGAGAACAAGGAAATCTCCTTTTCTCTTGCAGCATAAAACATATCCAGGTGCAAAAGCTCTCTGCCTACAGCCCAGGAGGGACAAACCACTATTCCCCCTGGGAGTAAACCAGCTGTCCCTAATGTTACCCCGGATGTGCACAGAGGCAGGGACACACACGTCTTAGAGAGCCACAGGTAAACACACAGTGTGTGATGTGGGACTCGAGGTGAGGGAGATCATGGCAGTAAGTGGGCACAAACACACATTTATGATCTGTCATGAACACATAAACAAATTCAGTGTTGCAGATGTGAAAGCTGAACGCTGAAAAGGTTACTGGAGATCATCCACTGAAGGTAAGAAACCTTGGAGATGTGTGTTAATTCACTGAAGTCCTACAAACCTCCAAGTGCCCTCAACACTTTATTCTCTAGTTACACAATAAATGGAAACATACAAATACATGAACGTGAATCAAAGTAGTGGGCCACAGCTCACTGTGAAGTGTAAAACAAACTAGAGAAGGCAATTTCCGAGGAAATTACAGTGAGATTGCTGCCTTCTGCCCAAGCTGAAGCCAATCTGGCTTGCTGCATTGAACTGGTATGAATGAGAAATTAAAAGGATGAATTCAAGTTTGTAATTGAATGTTTGAATGTGGGGAAATAAGTTATTGAAATCCAAAATATAAAAACATCCATTGCTGTCGCAGTGATCGCAAAAATGAAATACTGTATGAATGAGAACAAGCTCGTGACCCACTCTGAGCGAGGGTCTGGAGGGTGTGGAGTTTCCATCTTCTCATTGTGTCTGTGGGTTTTTTTTAATGGCTACTCGCTCTCCCTCTCCTTCTTATGTCCGTGAAGTCAAACACAAGTGTGAAAGTCAACAACAGCAACCTGTTACAGCCACTGTTACACAATCACACAAAGGGAGTTTTTTTAGTCATGAATAATGTCCTAAATGAGCTGAATATGTGTGGTCACTGTGTGTGTGTGTGTGTGTGTGTGTGTGTGTGTTTACATGTGTGCAGTCTAATCTGCTGATCTAAATCAGCTGTGTGGCACCTGCAGTTAGTGGTTACTATGGGAATGGCAGATCCTGAGATAGAGCAGGTCCATCTAAAATACACACAGAGCACCACTGATGCTCATAGTCTGTGTCGTGGGGGGGGGCATGAGTTACTGCCCCCTTCCTTACCCACATGCAGGCAAGCTGAGTCTTTGGACCATTTAATGTAATACTAATGTATTACATTAAAAGTAAGATGAAAACAGTTTCACTAAATTAAATAATTACATAATATATTGATTTCAGGAATGGCAGTTATATGCAAAGTTACAGTGTTACAGAGTTAAACTGCTCTGAACCTGTATCAAATAAAATCTAATACATTTTAACTATCACTGTGAAAAATCTGTGAATACATGAAAGTCCTGAATTGAGGAATGAAAGTTTCCCACTTTGTGAGCTCTTGCTGGTTCTTGCTGTGTCCACTGTGATGACCAAAGGGTTTGCAGTGCAGACCAGGTGTTACTTTCCCCCTGCAGCTTCCTCCATCTCCACCAGGGGAAGTGTCATACGCTCTAATGTGTGCAGGGAGGCAGTGGTCTCTTCACTGTGCCCCTGTGTATGCCCTGAGGATTACCTTTGTTCCTTTCCAAAGAGAAACACTCTCACAAAGAACCAAATAAAAATATGAATTAAAACATGTTTTCCTACAGTTTAAAACCTTGAGTGCGTATGAAAAGTGACTTAAGTTGCCATGGAACTGTACAGTGTTCATAATCTCTCACTGCCCAACAATTACTACAACACCAGCTGAGTGCCTCTACTCTGTGTGTGTGTGTGTGTGTGCATTTATGAGAGGGTAACACACCGGGCCAGACACCACTTACCACGACCTGTCATCTCCAAATAGTGATGAATGGACACGGCACACACACACACACACACACACACGCACACTCAAAACTCAAACCTCTTACCTTTCCCTAACCTTATAAACATTATATGTTATTATGTTAAACGATAGAATATAGACATCTATAATACTAACTATATTTGTTTGCAATATGTCTTATAATAGTAATATTAAGCCATGGTTATATTGTTGCATGATAAATTGTAAATTACATTTGTACGTGAAAAACTGATTATTCGACTTTCTCTAAATGAACAGCTCACATTCTGAAGCACAAACATAAACAACTCAGCTGCAACTCACTAATCTCAAAGGCCTCGGTGTAGCACTGACTGACACCCATCATCTGTCTTCAGAATGTGAAGACAGAGCCTAACCTCACTGGGGCAGAGGACTGATAACTCAACGTGCAGTCCTCCCGAAGGTCAGCTCTATACATATATATATATATATATATATATATACATGTATATATATATATATATATATATACATGTATACATATGTGTTATTTCGTTTTGACGTCCCTGCTTTAAAAGGACAGTTCAGGTATCTGAAGTGATGTATACCCAGCATTATAAACCTGCAGAAGCACACACAGCTCTTGAACTGTATCTGTTCTGCTGTCACTGTCATTTTATTGTGAAAGTTCCCCTCTTATTTTGAAGTCCTTTTCGTCCCTTGTCTGTGTGCACTTTACTTCTCCTCCTCTGTGATTACCCAGCCCGTTTCACCTGTGTCTTGTTCGTCACAGCTGTTCGTCATCTCCCTGATTCCTCAGTGTATTTAACCACTCCCCCTTCCTTTGTCTGGTTGTGAGTTCGCCTTCGTCTGTCGCTAAAGCAATACGTTGTTTTTTGAGCTCTCTCTGTTTTTGTGGTTCACAGTTCTGTGGATTATTTGCACGTATGTGCTTCTGTTAATCTCTGTTTACCTGTTCCAGTCAGTGTCCTGTTCCACGATGATCCCACGCTCTTTGCCGCATATTTGAGGGTCTTGGTGCCTGTTCATCTGTGTTTGTGTGCTTAAAAATAAACTCTTTTACTTACCAACGTCCTGCATTTGGGTCCAGTTCTGTACGTGATAATATCCTGTTTCTCCCCCTGTATTCTGGGCTGGCCTTTAGTTACATTTGACCCAAGTTGACTCAACTTTCAACCCAGACTTTTGTTAAAATACCATTTTATTTATACATATATATATATATATATATATATATATATATATATATAAATATATATATATATATATATATATATATATATATATATATATATATATATATATATATACATATTTGAGGATCCGTGGACATTATCTTGGTGCAATGTTGTGGTTAAAAAAAGAGTGAAAAGTGTTGGATATATTCAGTTTTTTGAAACCCTGCCAAGCTTTGCCGGCAATATTTCAGCTTTAGCCAACATGCAGACGAGGAAGAGAATAAGTCGGGTGAAATGTCGTCCATTTCAAGTCATTTAAAGAAATCACTGAGTGGATATAATGATATATTGATTTAATATATAGTGATGTAGTTTAAATCTTGCAGTCACAGACTTTGTTATGACGTGTATTCTTACCCAACAATCATCTTACTCCATTATGTTGATGCGAGTCTGGATGTATGTGTACGGTAACTACATATAAGTCAGAGTGTGTGTGTGTGTGTGTGTGTGTGTGTGTGTGTGTGTTAGCATGTTGCTCTGGCAGTGCGCTGAGGATGAACTGCCACCTGTGCGAGTTTCCCAGCCATATGGGTTTTGGTGTAGCTCGATGATTGGGCCAGCGAGTGCAGGTTAAGAGGAGTTGCAATAAAAGCCAGAGATTAATTGGAAGCGGGGAGAGTGTGAGCCATCTGTTCAGTCTGGCTGTGTGTGTGTGTGTGTGTGTGTGTGTGTGTGTGTAAGTAGCATCCCCGCCTCCTCAGTTCCTGAGCTGCTGTAGAAAAGCAAGGCAGACAATGCAGATGGTCGTACATAACGGATTTGCATAGTTCCATAACAGAGTTGATGCTTTGACCATTTTTTTACATACTCTGACACAACTGGGAGGCAACACTGTGTCTCTGTGGTTACAGCACTGTCAACTCAATCTCTAAAAGTCTCTTTCACAATGAAATGAGCTCATATACACAAGATTTGTGAACCCCAGTGACATCACAGCAAAACGCGATTAACACCATTCCCATTGGGAGTGGATGTTCTGCCCTGTTGTGTTAGGGTAAGGTAGGGCTGGTGATGACGCCTAATATTCAAAATCATTTGAAACATCTTGCGGTAAAAGTATAAATTACAGTATATTCTTGGGTATGCATATTTCAATATAACTGTTTCATTCTGTAAAACCAAACCAGGGTTCACTCATCCATGTTTTACCTACATGGAAAAAAATATTTTAACCACAAAAGGCTCACCTTTAAATCTATGATATGTTAATAAATGTTTCAGTGTAATCGAATTGTTAGACCTTTTCTGACTGCTGACCAAAAACTGCCAATAATAACACAGATATAACACAGAACTGATAAACAACTGTGGGCTTTTACTGAACAGGGAAGTGACTGAATGAATGTCGCTGTGATCAGCACCTAAAGAATTTGAATTTGAATTCTAGCGTCAGTTTAGCACTGTGACAAAAACACAGCTGAAGCTCTGCTGTGGTGCGTTTACTGTCACCGCTCTCACGCGTAACACGTGTCGTTACTTTGGCTGCAGGTGTGTTCAGATGATGACACCCTTTGGAAGCAGGCACCATCAAAAGTGATAATAAAATCAGTGAAAGCGACGAGAGTGTCCTCGGCAGAGTGGTGATTATGACTCGACTCTATTGTTCTTGTGATGGAATTACAGCGTATACTGCATTGACCATGTCAGCTATTAGAACACAGACACTTGTTTGTTTGTGATGGTAAAGCTGCCAGCTATTATTTTCAATTCAGCCTTGATGTGAATATGGACCTTTATTGCACATCATGTCTCCATCTCATACCCTTTAAAAGCCACAGTGTCTTTACTGCAGCTCTGTTTTTATGAAATGTTTGCAGAACAATCTACTAAAACAGTTCCATCATTCACAGAGAAAGTCTTTATCAAGCATTCAGGGAAATTCAGTCTCATTTATGATCAGTGACATCCCACAGACTGGTTGTGTCTTTGTTTCTGCATAAAAATGTCTTCCTCCTCTTCTTTGCTCCATCTCCTTGAACCTCTCATCACTCTATAAATTCTCCTTACATAAAAAAATGCAAAAAGCAAATACGACCCAGAAGAAATTGAATTATTTGGTTCCATCAAGCACATGCTGTGAATAGGAGTATTTGTTAAGGCCAATGTTTTCAAAGAAAGAAAGAAAGACAGTTAATCGGTTTCTGACAATGTCAGGTCTGTGCTGCACAATCTTCCATCTTCACTTTCACCTTGAAAGCACTTCACATGGATTCCACAGGCACTAAGTCACATTTAGGTCACTGTCAGACTCATTTGTACACATACTTGGGATAGTTTTGTGTGAGTTATTGAATTCCACTCTCAGGTAAATGCTTAATGACATTTCAGAAACCAACAGATCTTCATCTTTCTACTTGCCTTGCAGACTGAACAGCTCAAACGGTGAATGCTGGAATCACTACAACTCTCTCCCTCAGGTTTTTAAAGCACAGACATGGAGGTTCTAAAACATGTCATTACAGCATCTTTTAAGTGTAATAAGCAAGTCATAACTCCAACTCTGTCAGTGCAGCATACACCTGCAATACACATGATACTGAGATGAAGACTTCTCAGACTATCAAGAGTGTTTGCACAGACCTTTAAGACCTTCCAAGGCTTAAACACTTTGTCGCCTGCATTTTACAAACCAGCAACTGAAATGTTTACATTTTGACCTATTGGATCCAAAAGATCTGGATCTTTGGATCTGTGTAGAGTTTCACTTGCTTATAGCTACCACCAACAAATCCATTCATATCTGTGAAGATGCCGCTCAGATATACACCTCTGAACCTTGTTAAATTTAAATGACCACCAAATCCATAGTCTGGATCAAATTCAGATGAAACATAGTCTGATGGTAGAGTGTGTGATCCTGCATTCACATACCAGATTTCAATATGAGGAGTTTTGACAGAATGGTAGTGAATTATTCAGAGAAAGGAAATTTGGCAGGAAGGACAGGAGTGCAGGCTGCAAGATAACGTGCCACAATAGTCAAGTTTAGATGTTAGATTGATTTATTTTTAGGTTATTTCCAGTAGAAGCTTCACAGAAGAGCTTGTTCAACACTCAAGGTTGAAGAGGTTGCAAACATGCACGCACAAACTAAAGATATAAGTATCCATAGAAACGTTTGGGCACAGAGGCTGATCTGAACTGCATCTGCGCTCCATGACTGTTTCTCTGAAACTTGTAACTGTAAGTTTTGCCTGACAACAAACTTTGTCTTCTTCAACAGCTAATTCCTCCACAACAAGAGAGGTGATTTTTGTTCTTTTTATAAGCGATAGGGATATGTTTAAAATGTGATAAAGCTTAATGTGAACATACCCATTACCAAAAAAAAGAATCAGACGGCTCTGTAAAAAACAGAAGGACAAACCTGCAGATAAACCCATGCTGATGGAAATAATAATACAACTATTATAATAAAACAGTCACTGCTAAACCAGGTCACTGCTCACATGTTTGAGAACCTTGTGTTACCAGGTAAAGCCAAATGAACCGTAGACACAAACATAACCGATTTGAACTTGGAGGCAGCGCTGGATCAACAGCTTCCCTGTTCTGTTAGTTAGAATCGATTGCTTTCATCAATCTGGAGTCTGGAGTAAGCAAGTGAGTGGATTACAAAGCAACACAATCTTCACTTTTCTGTGTGAAAAGGTTATCTAACAGCAAGGTCAAATGGAAAACACATTCTTCATACACACGGCAGTTAACTGATGCAACGTATCAGAGGTTCTGAACGTACTCAAACACTACAGACCATCATCATTCTCATTCTCTGCTCAGCATATCTCTCTTCTAAATATTTAAATATGTAACATTTGTATCCTCATTATCCTATTTTAATGATGAATGTTGCATATTGACACATTATTGGCACAGTGTCCATCAGTGAGTGACAACAACAACAAGAGAAGTGTTTTGACTGTATTATATTGTACTTCCCTCACTCATGAACGAGACCCAGAGAAACTTAAACTCCTCTATTTGAGGCACATAGATAGATAGATAGATAGGTTCTGTGAACTAAAGAACAGTTAACAACTTTATATTATTTGAAAAAATGAAACGTGTTTAAAGAGAGGTAATTATACAATGGAGCACCTGTTGTGAAAAGCATGTAGATTGTAAAAAAATGGCATGGGGAATGAGGTTTGAAACATAAAAAATGTAAAGGATGATATTGTAGAGTGTCTCCCCTGTTGTTTAACTGCAACAGACTCGATTTAAGTATGTGTATTAAAAAGTTCAAATGTGTAATTCTTTCTTTATTCTTTATTTTATGTCCTTATATGAATCCAGTTGCTGTATTTGTTATGATTACTTTCTTTCTCTCTCTCTCACACGCATCATTCTTTATTTCATTTCAGGTGATGAGTTGACTTCTCTCATTAGTTTTACTAATTGTTTTGGTTTCTGGAGTGGGTGTGAGGATGTCACTCTCAGAGTGTAACAGTGGATACTTTCAGAGCAAAGCTAAATATAGAGCTGCATTCTTTAAAACACTTTTGAAAAATACTTCCAAAGCAAGGACTTAAACTCATGGACCACCTAACTCCTCAATCATGCCTGGAAACAATACGGCTTTCCACATTAATGTTGAGACTGTCAGCGATATAATAAAACATATGATATAATTAGGATATAAATAAATATGTTTCATAGGGATAACATGTCCAATTAGAGTGAAACCACTCACTCTCCCACACCAAAGTCAAAGTGGGCAGCATGACCTCAAAATAACACAATATTCCATCATGATATTGCAATAACTAACATCATGATATTTTACAACATTTCATTTCTCTTTGTTTGTTTTGCAATAAAAAAAACGTTTATAATGCAAATGATTGATTCAATAATGTGATGATTAAAAATGAATTATTATTTTATGTATATTATATGTGTAGTCTCTCCAGACCATGTTTTTATTCTAACCTGATGTTAAGTGGCGGGTCAGCAGGCAACTGATGGATGAACCTTTTGAAAAGTGGCTAAAAAGATTTTTCCTTTGATCCCTGACTGACAGTGCTTTGGAAATGTTGTTTTCTTCCAACTTCACCATTCATCCATTCATTATCTTTACCACTTATCCTGCGCGGGTCATTGTGGGAGCTGGAGCCAATTCATTTGACAGTGAGGACAAATATATTTAATCCTTAGGTGTATTTTTGGGACACCTGTTAGCTTTACAAAGATTCATCAATAACAGATCAATAAAGTTTGACCAATCATGGGAAGAACGCAGGAACTGGTCAGTGGGTTCACTTGGAACTTTCATTAAATGAGTGAAGAATGGAAAGAAAGGAAAGAAAGGAAAGAAAGAACAGTTATGTAAGAGACAGATAGAAGTGCAGTGCTCCTCTTCAGAGATCCTCTTCATCCTTTCACTTCCAAGGCCATTAGCATGTGATTAGAGCTGAGGTCATAATTAAAGATGACCAGCTTCCACTGATGGTAAGAACACCTGAGCTCAGGAGAGAGCAGGAGGATGGAGGAATGACTGGAAATGAGACACTCCGACAGAAGATGAAGAGAGAGAGAGAGAGAATGGAGGAGGGAATTCAAATTCTAAAAAGCCTTATTACAATCTGAATAACATTACACATCATAGCCAAAACCTCCTCAACAAGCACAAAAGTCATGCTTGATAATAAAGCCCCAGAGAGGAGAGTCTTCTGAATACCTTCAGAAAAATACAGGATTACTGAGAATGAGTACAAGGTTACTCTTGTTAGAGCCTGGGAGATTTTGTCATTCACTTGACAGTGTTTGAAAAGCCAATTTTATACCACAAAAAAATCACATTTTGATGGAAATATGGGCTCCAGTAATGAGTTTGTCATTTTCTTCCCCAGGAATGGGAGCGTAAATGAAATGCGACATAACATCATCATACATATTCATGTGTGCAGCTCTGACTGAAGGCGCAGTGAAAGGCCTTTTAGCAGAAAGCACAGATTCACGATTCATTTCACATCACAGTGTTATCACATTTGTGACCGATGAAGCCAAACTAAGGAGTTTTGTGCAGGAAAAACCTAATTACCTTCATCTTTTAATGTAAACTACATACGAAGACTGACAGGAAGCCTCATCGTCATCATCGTACGCTGTCAGCCTCCCTTCATTTGAAATGTTTTCATGCTGGTGTGATATTTTGGTGACCCACACTGTCAGCATGATTGCTCTGATGTGGGACGATTGGTTCAGCGGGAGGTGTGTCAGCCGAGATTAAGAGAAGACAATCAGCATCTACATCAACACCCTCTGAAAGTCTGAAGCTGAAGAGGTCACAACTGCTTCAGCTGAGTGAATATACAGCAACAGTCAGGGAGAGCGAGGTAAGATTTAAGGAAGGGGGCATAAATATGACGAGTGCTAGTGAAAGGAAATTTAAATGTTCCATTATTTCATCCACTGTTGTGTGAACACTCGGTCGATGTTTTCACTCACTGACATGGTATCACCACAGAAACATACTCCAGTTTCCTCAGTCCACTTGGACAACTGTAACCTTTGCTTTAACAGAGACAGAAGTTATTTCTTACAAATGTTCTGGAACTGCCCTGAAGTGCTAACACTTAATCTTTACTCTACATTTTTTTTAAATATCAACAATGAATTCAATAGTTGTGAAGCCACACAATGTCAATATTGATCAAGATCCCTTAAAATACCTAAACATAGCCTGAGAACAAGTCAATGACATCCTCTCTGGTACATAAGGGACACATAAGTGTGTTAGTCTGCGGTCCAGCCATCACATGTCATTCACTCTGATACGTTGAAACTCCTCTCTGGTCCCCTAATGACGTCACAAGCCTATTATAATGAATCCAGGGAGTAAAGGTGTGTCATCTAGAGTCACTGGTAAAACTCTATTTTAGTATTTCATCCTATATTTTTATTTAAATAAGATTTATGCAAATATTATTTGCTTTCCTATATCTAGGTGAAATGGAAATGAAGTGGAAAAATATCGAGTCCACACTTGAATGTACAGCACTATATATTCATAGATCCTCCGCCTTTGCATGTTTTAGTTGTCTCCTCCCTCCTCTCCTGGCAGGGAAACTTTACTTCACTTTGCACTTTTTTGAATAAAAGTGGAAGAGCATAATGCCAGGCTGGATATGTTAGTGAGAGTCGTGCTGCCTATAAGTGGCAGAGGGATGAGATGAAGGCAGCTCAACACGTTCTCTTTTGCAAAGAAGCTCAATTTGTTTTAATGAGTTAGCACCAATCAATGGTGTTATGGATGGTGAAGAAGGAGCCGCCGCGGCTGCTCTGTGTGTGCGTGTGTGGGGGCGAGAGAGAGAGAGAGACAGAGACACAGATAGAGAGAGAGAGAGAGACACATAGAGAGAGAGAGAGAGAGACAGAGAGAGAGGCAGAGGGAGCATGCTAATATTTCTGAATGTGCGCACAAGTGACTGTAAGTAATTGCAGCTCCGCCACTGAGCCTGTGTGGCTGCAGCGAGGTAACGTTGACCTTTCCAAGTGTCACAATTAAAGTGGCATCAGCAGCCGCCGCCGCCGCCGCCGCTGCCATGACACAGAGTGAAGAGAGGAAGGTGTTGATGGCACTGCTGGCCTGGAGGCGCCTCTCACTGCTGATGTTAGATACAAAGCATGAAACATGCAGCTTGACACACACAGCACCACTCCGGCTTCTTGGCTATTGATCTCTGAACTGCATTAGATCAAAATGGAAAGAGTCAATGGAAACAGAGCTGTCTTCTTTTTTAGCTTCTCTATTCAGGAGTCGCCAGAGCGGATCATCTGCATCCATGTTGTCCTCTCTCCCCCACTTCTGTTACACCAACTGTCCTCATGTACCTCGTCACAACATCCATGAACCATGAAACTCCTACCTGGCAGATCCATCTCCAGCATCCTTTGTCTAATACCTCTGGACGTGACTAAACCATCTCAACCTTGACTATCTTACTTTCTCCTGTCAGTTCTGGTCAATCTCAATGAAAACCTCAGCATCTTCAGCTCCGCCTCCTGTCTTTTAGAGAGTTGTAGCTGTACATCATACAGCAGGTCTCACTACCATCTTGTAGACCTTCCCTTTCACCTTTGTTGCTATATATAACATATGGGTCACATTAACCCAGAACTCTCCGTCATTGATGATTATTTCCTACCATGACGGAAAAATCTGAAGGCTGTCCAACTATCAATAACCACGTGAGGACCACGTGTGCAGATGCTTCGAGATTTCCTCCCAGTAAAATTCCAAGATCCGGGAGTCTTGCCGACTTTAATCACTTCCCTCTGAGAAAATATTCCCTGACTTCAAAACTGTAGCCGAAGTGGCTCTGGTGATTCCAGTCTCAAGTGTGGCAGCAGAACGTGGTTTTGGTCTTCAGAACATTAAAACCAGCCATGAGAAGTCATCGTCCAAGACAAAGACACCAAACCTCACAATCGCCTCTGCACCAGTCTCTCAGGAGGAAGTCCGGCTTCACTGAGGACAGGCTACACAAGGTCAACTCAGTTCTTGTAAATAGTTTGCTCACATTTAATTGTGATTGTCTAATTCTGTATCTTTGCATTGTTTATATTTGCAGAGACAACATGTCATTGTCATTTTGTAAAAGAAATCTAAATTAAAATGAGGGACAAAAATAGACTGTGACGGAATATTGACAGTTGAATTGAAAGCATGTTGCACTCTGGAACATTCCTTAGGTCCAAATTCAGAGGTTCAAGTATCCTTTCTTGACTATGCTTTGATGTGCAGTGTATTTGACTCAACATGTGACTATAATTGACATCATCATTAAAAAGAAAGCTGGTGCTGGACCATCATATATATTATATAAACCCAGCATGTAAAAATAAAGCAAAGTTATCTCTGTTCTTTAAGAAAAAAACAAAAACAGACGTGCGTTATATTTAAATCTGTCAAACGAGTTTCCACAGTGGTGATTGAGTCCATCATCTCCACATGACTCTGTGTTTGTTTCTCATGTCTCCTGGTCCATTCCCACCCTGCTGTTTAAGTCAAGACAGACGTAGATGAATGCAAACAGGTTTCCCTGTGCTGTCTCTGTATACACACAAATGCTCCCTCGGTCAGGTCTGATAGTTTTGTTTGACAAAGCCAGTTTTCAGAAGAAGGCCACAGTATATAAATGTTACATTGTTTTTTATTATGAACAATAGCAAAAAAAATAATCACTAAAACATCATCAAAATAGTGGCACTAAAAACCACAGAGTAAAAAAGCAAATTATAGAGCAACTGGAATAAGAATGAGAAGATTTCAATGGGAAAGAGTACAAATGTTTCATAACACCGTCTCTCAATAGAGAATATTCAAAAATGACAAAAGAGACGGGGCAAAGGTGAAGGAAAGCTGGTGAACAGGAGAAGCAGATTATTTAGCTAAAGCCTGAGCGTCTGAATGTAGAGTTCAAAAAGGAGTGACCTTGTGCATGATAAAGATATTTCTGCAGTATTTTTATCCATCTGTGCTGATATGTGGAGCCACAGTAAAGAACCAGACTGAAAGCACAGATGAAATCTCACTGTGGAGGAGAAAACTTTTTTAAAACTTGTGAGAGGTCATGAGGTGGCAAAGTGTTTCCTCTGCTCACATCTTTGTGTCGTCGAGTGCAAGGATACGCTGACACTTCCTCTGTCATCACCAAGAAAACTGCTTGTGTTTAGTTGTTGTCTTGTGGTTTCCTGTATTATTTTGAAATTTCAAATTTGCCCTTGTGTCTTCCCCGCCCTGATTGTTGCCACCTGTTCCCCAACAATGTGTGTGTATGTGGTCTGCGTCTCTGTGTGTCTGTTGTGAACCTGAGAGCCAGCGGAACCACTGTGCCATTGTCTTGTCAAGATTTATTATCATTATTAGTGTGTATTTATTTATTTATTTAGGATTTACACTTTTTATTTCATAGGCATCTAAAATGATTTATTTATCATTTTGTTTTTATTTCTCACCTGGACATTCTTTTATGACCCATCCATTTTAAACCTAAAAAAAGAATAATTCATTATTTAGTTTGATTCAAATTTCTTGTTGACGACACATGTAAATATACAGTTTATTGAACTTAGACATCACGTTTTCTCGATCTTGGGATTTTTATTGACTTCCCGCGCTCAACAGAATTTCGTGTGGAGATGGTTTCCAGAGTTTCCAGTTTTACGATGAGATGAAGGGGCAAATATATTCTTAAGACATCTTTGACTTGAGCCAGTGTAGATTTTATCGAGTAAGCCTTTTGTCAAGTGTTGTTTTGTTTCTTTAGCTTCTTATTCTTCCTGCTGCCAGTGTTCACAGCCAGTTTTGTTTGTTCATTTGTTCCTTCTTTCCCTTTTTTCTACTTTTGCGTAGAGTGTTTTTGCTTCTGCATGTGTTCTTGTGGATACTGCTGCCAACAGTGAGTGTCATGAGGTTCTTTTTGCTCTCCTACATTTGGGCCCTGCTTTGTTAAACCTGGAAACTATAATTAATCACAAAACTATTACATGAATATTATCAGTATGAGCCAAAACTCTGCCTGGGCTCCACCCACCACTACCCACCCAATCACACAGCTCGTAGCACTTTGACACCCAGGTGTCCAGCAGGTAGCTACGTTTAAACGTGCAAACTTATTTCATTCTGAAAACATTCTTTCCAATTGGAGTTTATATTTCCATCATTTACATGGATGCAAAATGAAATGCTCTGCATAGATCAAGCGTTCAGTCGGAATGGACAATGTTGACGTGCAGTGAAGAGGCAGCTTCACTGTGTCTGCTCGTCCCCTCACTGTCCACTGTCCACTGTCCGTCTCATTTTCCTCGGGTCTCAGATCAGAGCTTTCAGATTGGCAGTTTATACGACATGTTTTTATTCAGATCAAGCTTTTATTCCAATTACTTTTGCCAACATAGCGAGTGAAATGAAGCTATGGGTGGGAAAGGCTGACCTTTGTTGTTGATGGATATTTAACATATGTAATGTGTTATTGTGAGACTGTGCTGCTTCTCGGTGCAGACACAGTTTCACTTTCAATCTCCACCCGTGGCTGGAAATTAATCAAACAGGTTACACACACACACTGCAGCTTCTTGTGTGTGTGTTTCAGGAACTTTGGCAACTAATACCCTACAATTTTATGAATTCTGACCTGAGCCAGTTCAGCCCCTCCTGAGACGACCCCGGGGGCAGTTAGGCAGGATATCTGAGGAAGCAGGGCTTAACCTATTCTACTAAGTTCATCCTGGCTTTGGTGGTTGCACAAACACCAAACCAGGATGAGAAGACACAGCTTGGTCAAGCCAGGTGTAACTTATCCTGTAAGCTTTGTGAAGTCGACCCTGAGGTAGATCACAGGTTTACTGATGCAGAAATAGAAGCTTGTCATAAAAACCTATGAAGAGGTGAAACACAGGAAAAAAGACAAAACAGCCAAAAATACTCCAAAAAATGTCTATAAGAAATGTGTAAGGAGCTTTTGCATCCATATTCCTGTTCCAATAAAACCTGATGTGCCTATATATGTATATGTTGTAATATGAACATTATGATAATGTTTTCTTACATGAATCACAAACGATGAGTCTCTGCTGCATTTACTAGACTCTTACTGCCGTGTTTTTTGTTCGAGCTTTAATAAAAATGGAGATCATAAACTGCTGGAAAAGCCCAAACTCTGTTTCATTACTTTTACACCACATGATATCAAGGGCACGCAATTTTCTACACTGTTTAAATTAACACGACTTCACCAAAGAATATGCTCCACTTGTTTGTTTCAGCTCACCAGATGAAACAAACCCCACTGACATTTAGAACCCTGACTGTAACCCACACAATATAGCACTTTTTATATCATCACATGTGTTACTGTGTGATTGTAGCTGTCAATCAAATTTCCAAAATCTTTAAAAGTAATTTATAAATGAAAGTAAATATTATTATTGAAAAAGAAAGAAGAAGAATTCAATGACAAACAGCCTTTGTCACGACTTTAGGATTTTTATATCACCACATGTCACATCAGTCGTTGTTGTTGTCTTCACATAAAATGAAACCACAAAGAGAAACTATAAGTCACACAATCGTATATCCACATCGATAAGGTATACACATGCAGTAACTCCTGGACAAGAGCAAAGGAATTGGACTTGTAACTGGAGTGTTCACATTCCGGGAAGGGTTTAGGGCTGAGGTGCCCCTGAGCAAGGCATCAGAGTCCCACTGCTCCCCGGTCACATTGGTGTGTGTGTGTGTGTGCAAACATTTCTCAAATTCTAATATATAAATAAGTATAACATTTAGACAATATATCACAAGAATTAGAGACAACAAAAAAAACGTAACTATATATATATATATATATTTGTTACGTATATATATATATATATATATACATATATACAGCAAATAAGTGAAACTATATAAATGACATACTGAGTTGACACACAGATAAACTCCCGTGTCTCCACCCTGTAAGATTTTCTCTAACGAGGTTAAATACTTCTTCCACTTTCCAAGATCTAGTCTGGTCTTCCAGCCCCTAATAAGTATCTGTCTTTATTTCATGACACTGGTTTGGACCCAGTTTTTATTTATTTTATTTAGATTTTTTTCTGTTTAATAAAAAGGACAACAAACTTGATGACAGGCGGAGAATGGAACTGGTCCAGAAGTGAAAACCAAACAGCTCATCCGTTCACGTCATCAATCCCCCGGCTGGTTCAGATGTAGGCATGTACCCAAAGATGACTGCTTACCCAGCTCCATGATCCACCTCCTACCACTGCACATCCACATTACCCTTCTGTTCCCAAGGACCGGTGCGAGCGTCCAATGTCCATTACGGTGTCTTTGGGGACGCGGCTCTGTCGAAGCCATGAGCATTTTATGGGGACATTAGTGAAAGGCAACACGTCATTACATGACCATTTACACATAATCACCCACTTAAGAAGACCCCATAGAACAAAACTGCAAAGCATGGACCATTTACACACCCGATGCATGTCTTTGTGTGCATGTGTGGCAGCTGAGGTGTGTGTGTGTGTGTGTGTGTCTTTGTGGGCGTGCATTCAAGTTGGCGCATATGCTCTGGCCTAATAGTCCATCTGACACATGCCTTATGGTGATGTTCAGAAATAACCATCAAAATGACCCCTGTGCTTTCTCTTTCATGGTATCACACTCCAGCTCTGTTCTGTCTTTCTGTCCACACACACACACACACACACACACGATGCATTCCCTAACGTCCCTAACCTTTAACCTAAACCTAACTTAAACCTTAGTCTAACCCGAACCTTAAAATCAGGTCTGAATCCCTGAAACGTTGTGAGGACCAGACAGAATGTTCTCACCTTCCCAAAATATTGAATTAATATATTATTGAAGTATAATTAAAACATTTTTTTGGTCCTCACGAAGATACATATACAAGACCACACACACAGAGGGAGCTACTGCCCCAGGTGGAGAGACTGAGAGGCGCTCTCTCTCTCTCTCTCTCTCTCTATCTCTCTCTCTCTCTCTCTCTCTCTCCCCCTCATTTATAATTCCCCATGTCTCCCACTCTCTGGTCCTTTGGCTATCACACTCCTCCATATAAATGCTTATTATGTTTATCAGTGAGGGGAATGAGTGCATTGATTGAATGTAACCCTGACATGAAACATTTTCCTGAATAAATGAAAATAATAACACTAAGAACAACAAATATTCCCTGGTAGTGTTTAAAGGTTGTTTCTTTTGATGGATTGTGGCAGTTAGTCCCATTTCATGCCAGAACTGACCCAAAACAAAATCATGATCTTTTCCAAACCTAAAATTTAGTTTTCACTTAAATCTCCAGTGTGTAAAATTTAGGTGAAATCCTTTTTAATTTGGCAGAAATTGAAGGTAAAATAATTCTGATTGTATGAATGTTTCTTTTTCATTGTTCTCATTGTTCTCAAAAGTCAGACTGGCTCTCTTACGCTGAGGAGGTGAATTCTTTAAGTTTGATTTCAAATGACAACACATTTCTTTTGATATTTTACACACAAAAACATTGACATTTGATAATCCGCCCTCAGCCCTGTCACGTGGTCCCCAACACCTTCCATCTGTCGTGGCCTCACAGCTCTTTATGTGTTTTTTTACTCTCCATGAGACCAAAGAAGCAGCAGATGAAGTCTAATTCTCACTACACCATTTTCAGCCTGATAACCTCTTGCTGAGTTTTGCAAGTCGTGGCTAATCGCCACATGATTGGTAGTTGGCAATTGCCAAGCATGAAATATTCATTCATTCCACAAACCCCGCCAACACCTTCTGTCGCATCGCAGAACACCATCTCATTTCCAGCATGCTTGAAATCTGCTGAGTCTGCAACAGCTCGCTCTGCTGCCCCAGCCAATCAGAGACCAGGATGAGCAGAGTGACAGTGGCGGGAACGTGAACATGAATACAGTTCCCTGATGAACGAGTGATTCATCAGAGAGAAGAAGAGGAAGAGCAACACTGCGAGATCACAGGCAGCACTGCCACAACAACAGGTTGAAAGGTCAAACTGTGGAGATAAAACCAAGGTAAATGAAGTCTGTCTTCATTCTCATGTGTGTTTGTGAGACATATTTAGGCTGCATTTACACTGCATGCTGCAAGTGACACAATTCTGATCTCAGGTCAAGTGCTGGGGTACCCCTGAGCAAGGTCCCCAATCCCCATTGCTTCATTGTTAATTGGACATTCTAAAAGCCCAGATAAATGGAAGGTTTAGGTCAGAAAAGGCATAAAAATCTATCCAGAGATGTTGTCAGTTCAGATTCAGATCTCATTCACATGTGGATATAAAACAGATGTGTGAATTTGCAGTACAGATCGTATATTCTCTTGTCAGCGTGAAATTGTGCTTCCTTAAATCATGCAAATACATGTGCACACCATCTATGATCACATGACTCTTTTTCACCCTGTGCAGTGGAGGCTGAGGACTCACAGCAGTGGAGGCTCATGCTGAGCTTTCATGCCTTTTAAGGCTTTTGGGGCGAGGATTTCTACACACTTTAACACCACTTTCACTTCTATTTCGGCCGACTAACCATTTGCAGGTCAGTAGCTACACTCACCCTGTGGTTTGTTAAGTTAAAAAAAAACATATCTGAATTGGGCTTGAAGACCTGGTCTTCCTCGTCATGTCGCCAGTTCGTATTGTTTGGTCCATGTGTTACGTCGTCAAGTTCTTTCATAGCAAGTTATTCATGTTTACTCGTGTTGAGATTTGTTTGATTGTCCTTGTGAGCATTTTATATTGTTTATATTCTTACTAAGTAAACTTTTTGTTCAACTTTACATTGACGTTGTGCGACGTCTTAAACATGAATCAAACCGAACAATGATGAGTTATATCAGCTAAAAATAATAAAAAATCCTGAAGACATGCATTCATCTCCAACATACAGCAAAGACATGTCTAAAATCTCAATATTTATTTTTGCATCACAACCCATTCCGCCTTATTTCAGTTCAGTGACGTGTCAGGCGGAGTCTGTGCTCCGGTCATGCAGGAACTGTGGAGTGGAAAAGCACCATTAAGGCTGAGAATGGTCCACATCTGTGGGAAACAGTCAATTTAAAATAGCACACAAAGCTAATTGCAGAAGGAAGTGAAAGTGCACAGATGTGAGTATTGATTTGGTCCCACAAGTTAATAATTCATGCAATCAAATGACCTCATTTGCATACATAATAAAAAAGGACAGTGAACACACAATTTACTTGATAAACATTTTTTTTTTAAAGTTGCATTTACATTTGAATTTAGATTCACTAAAATCCAAGAAACCCAAAAGTTCTCAAAATATGTCCAGCACCTGATTATGACTCAGAATTCCATCATGACATTACCTCTCAAATTAGCATTAGAAACCACTGTCAGTGAGTTCAAGTGTTGTTCTGTGATTTCTATATCTTAAATCATTTGTTCTGAATCATCTAAAGGACACAAATGGACCGAACAAGGCAGCAGTAGACCACAAGCTCCTGTGTCCTCATGAGCTAAAATCACAGATTTGTACTGTTTACTTTGGTGCAGGAGAGTGAGTGGTATGTAATTCAGTCTCCACTTGGAAAACAAATCAGTCTAACATTGAGATAAAGCAGTGAACACACTCTTCAGATATTGTAGTCTCTCAAAGGTCCAGAATGTAACATTTAGGACATTGTATTAGTCAAATTGAAGCTCCTTTAAAATAAAAAATGGTCTGGGTTTTGCAGCCTTAGAATCGCCCTTTTATGTACTTATGTAGTATTTAAGATTGATTTCAACCTTCTGTTGAGTGGCTAATATCTGATGTTTTCACTGAGAGTGAGCATCTGTATCTGGTTCAGTCAAGGCTGACTACGTGTCCGCGCCCCAACAACGATGAAGACAAACCAGAACTATGACTTCATTGCAGATTTGCCATAAAGCTGCTGTTACCAGAGTTGGTCTTACATAGAAAGAGGACACAGAGGTCACGTGTCCTGCAAGTCCATTAAAAACATGTCAATCACATCAGAGGGATAACCACCTGACATGCAGGCTGATGTTCAGCACAGTGTGTGTGTGTGTGTGTGTGTGTGTGTGTGTGTGCGTTACTTGGAAATAAAGTTGTCATTCAACAAGATTACAAAGACCTCTGTAATATTGTGTCAGAGGACCACAGGGTTTGGGATGTATGTGTTTGTTATGAGATCACAGCAGATATCCAGGGTGACGGTGAGTGATAGCCCCTGTAATTCTTCTCTGGATATTCTCTGCGTTGCTGTTGGCTGCATTGTGACCCTGCTTTATTACTTCCTGACTTCCTCATCTACTCTGATGATGTTTCCATCTCTCGTCTGCTCGATCGCTCCCCGACACTTTGACCGTTTCCTCGTCTGTTTTTTTTCTATCTCACTCTCAAGACTGCTGCTGTTGAAATGATCTCGAGATTGGCCCGAGTGATTCCTGAAGAGTGACGGTGAGAATGTTTGAGAAATGAGGCCACAGACAAAGGGGAAGCAGCACAAGTCCATTTCTCAGCACACTGTCCAGCTCTGCTATTTGGACCGAAGCTTCACAGGGGGGACATGGACAATGAAGAGAACTGGCCAGCGGAAGGCAATAAACTCTATGAAATTGATGTGGTAGCAGGACATTTAGGAAATGCTGCAAGGGCAAACACCATTGTATAATGTATTTGCTGACTTCCCCATGTCTTGCTCAGCTTGCTGAAGAAGATAAAATAAAATGCTTTGGTGTTCCATTCTGCTTTTGATATTATTTGTCTTTTCCATCTCAAGACATGAAGTGTCCAGTTTGGTCTGCACTATAGTTTAGATGCTTTGCATGAAGATGGGATGTATAGACACAGATAAATATAGTGCTCTGTGTAATTACAGGCCAGGTATAGAGAAGTGTCAGTCAGAGAGGCTGGTGGCTCTCCTCACTGACAGATTCAGTTCCACCTCTGAAACCTCAGCACAATATTCAATCACACAACTGCAGTTCCATGAAATATTATATATATAATATTAAGGTGGTGAATTCCATTAGAGGTGGGCGGATTAGTGCAAATATCTAAAGTACGGATGTTAACATCAGTACAGGAATCGGATTAATACTTAAGGTTTAGTGTCTTCTCCACGTTCAGTACGTTGATCCAGTTTCATCAAAAGTAAAAGTTTCTCTGCAAGTTTCCTCGATCAGGCAAAGTTTGTTTTTTACTCCTCGTCTCCTGCTCGCTTGTGTGTTGCTGTCATGTGACTCAGTGGCTTCAAGCAAACAGCAAACAGCTGATGATGTGTGTATGAAGGCTGTTATTATTTTTTAATGAATTATATCTATTTATTTATTAGTGTCAATTTTCTACTGAGCAATAATTTCAGTTCTTGTTCTATACAATAAGTCATGTTTCCACCAAATGGAACGGTTTGGTACGGTACAAATGTGTTTGTGTTTCCATAAGAACTTTGCCAAAGTAACCAGCCCCAACTGCTCCATTTTTCAGTACCATTCCCTTTGGGTACCAGAGTAAAATGGTATGGTCCGGTCTGGGAGGAGCTAGACCAGGTCTACCCACAACAGTCAGCTGATTGGGTGACAAAAAAACATAACTCCCTTCAGACTGATGTTTCTTTAGCGCCCGCAGTCTATTTTCACACAAAGCTTGACAAACTGACATGTTCCGTTGTCAATCACATTTTATTGTGAAAGTTCCCCTCTTATTTTGAAGTCCTTTTCGTCCCTTGTCTGTGTGCACTTTACCTGTTTCACCTGTGTCTTGTTCGTCACGGCTGTTCGTCGTCTCCCTGATTCCTCAGTGTATTTAGCCACTCCCCTTCGTTTGTCTTCGTCCGTCACTAGAGTGCATTATGCATGTGTTGAAACAGAAACAAAGTTCTAAGAAAATTAAAGTTGTTGGGTAAATAAATAATTCCACAGGAAAATAAATGAAGATTTATACGTAAATCCTTAAATAAATCTATATAAATAAGGAAGGCTGAAGTTGTTTCTGAACACAAACCTAAAAATATTCATTGTTGTTCTCTCCATTAATTTCACTGATTAATTTCTTTGCAAATTTCATGTTAATTACAACAATAATAATAATAATAATATAAGAATGCATTTACCTAAACAAAAGCTGAGCTTATAATCCGTCCTGGGTTTTAACATCCTCATGATTAACTAATTAACAGTGGAAAGGAAAAATGCACTCATCATATTAGGAAATCATAAAACATCTCCCTCCTGAGAAAAGTCAAACACTTTTTATTACGAAATATTCAGATTGGTATTTGGTATGGGCAAAACTGAGCATGTGTTTACTTCTGCATCTATGCCAAGACTTTGCAGTATTGCTCATCAATACATTCAATTTTCTCACTTTCATTTTCATTGTACATGTTGTGTGTCACATTATCACAAAAACCTCTGGAGTGCAATTTCTTTCATTATTGTGTCATGTGAGCCTGGTGTATGGCCTCACTTAACCTCACTTTGGGGTCATAATGATTAGATCATACACCGTCTCCATAAATGCATTAAAGTTGGGAGGCAAAACACTGCTGAGCTGGAACTGATTTTTATCACTGCTCCTCTAATTATTTTGCAGCAGCAGAGTACGCTTAGATTTTTACTCAGAATGTCATGTTCATGTTGGGAAGAAACCAGGGCAGAGGAGGTCATGTTTCAAAAAGAGTAATTATTCCAATTTGTCTTCTTAATGTCTTTAAGACACCGACCTAATGTCAGAGCTGTGGCCCTTTTTTTTGGAGACTGTAATTAAAGTGAGTGTAAAACAGTGTACTGTTGCTTGGAGAGCTGTATGACTTCTCATCTATGGAGGTCTGGTGTCCTCCGAGATCACTCACACAAACACCACATGTTGATTATCTCTAACATGGCGGTGTGTGTTGATAATTACTCCAACGGGATGTTAATTAATAGGCCAGTGAAGTGAGAAAAAGCCGTGGTGACACAAAGCTGGTCAGAGCGTCAGGGACCTGTGTTGGAAACTTTCCAAACTCGGTAACTTTGTTTTTTTTACACTCTCATTTTCCTCCTCTTCCACGTCTACGACTTCTGCGTCTGTTCAAAATTCTTTTTTTGGAATGGTAAAACAGAACTGTGTGGATCAGTCACGTGACCAAACCAGGAAGTCATGGAATCGACTGTTTATGAACACTTATGATCCTCATGACAATATAATGGCATATCTGCCCTCTTATTTGGAGACCTGGAGCTGCTCTCTCATTGGGTTCCGTCCAGATGACAACTTTCTCTCCATGTAGGTTGAAAGTCAAATCAGGATCAAAGTACACACCAAGGTTCCCGGCTGAGGGTCTGACCAGGACAGACAGAGGGCCAAGGTTATTTGTAATAAGTGTGGTGGAGTTTGGGGAATAAAAAAGAGTTGTTAAGTTGCAGAAGGTTTTGTGCCATCCACCAGTTGATGTTGTTGAGACATTCAGATACAGCAGCGAGGCTCCTTGGGTCAGCAGGTACATCAGTGTGTCGTCAGCGTAGCAGTGAAAGGATATATTGTGTTGCATAGTGGTTTGTCTGAGAGGAGATGTGGCCCACGTGGCTGGGGTCAAGTTAGAATGTCCAATTAAAAATGAGCAATGGGGATTGGGCACCTTGATTTTTCTGGGGTGCACTGGTTGAAGTCCCCCAAGATGAATTTTGGGGGGGTCTTGGGATAATTGTTCTAGCTTGTTCAGGGTGCTCCTGATGTAGTCGGTTGCTGTGGTGGGGTTTGCTCTGGGGTGTATGTAGATTAGGATGAAGAATAGTTGGCAGGATTCTCGCTCTGATTCCTCCGCTCTTCTTTCCCCATCTGGTCGCCTTGCTGCTCCTCTTCTTAGTGTCTCTAAGTTCAGCTGCAGGTTTACGTATCTCCTCCTGCAGCAAGTCAAAGACAAGCAGAGCGAGAAGAGAAGAGAGAGAGTCGGGCTGAGACAGAGACACAGCAGCAGCAGCTCCCGAGTAGATGTGATCTTTGCAGCCTCCGCAGAAGAACATCTGTTGGCTGAAGCTAAACCAGGAAATTCAGAGGAGGCATAGAGCCGATCAGCTGATTGGTCAACTGTTTGATGTAAACAAATGGAGGGTGCTAGTTAACTTAAATAGTTATGAAAAAGAAAGTGCTCACATGAGTGTGTGTGTGTGTGTGTATGAATGCGTATGTATTTCCTGGCTCTGGTTGAAGGGGGGAGCAGTGGGGGCAGTAGAGTGCCACTTGGACACAGGCTGGTGTCTGATCAGCCTCGGTCGGGTCTGTTGTAAGACTCGAAAAACTGAGGATGTGTCCAAGTTTGTGCATCAGAAGTTCTATTTTTAACCTCCTTTATGTAACTTTGGTATGTTTGTGAGCTCTCATGTCCCTAATGTTTTTCTTTCCCTGAATGTATGTTAATTTTTATCCCTTATAACATTAACCTGCCCCGGGACTAAAGGTGGAAATTAGCCTCAGGCTACAACCTGGCATATTTGCATTTTAATGTTTATTAATATGCATTGTCCCTTGAAATGTCCCAAATGAAGACCTGGAGTAAAAATCAACTCAATGCCCCCATGTTTGTTTGCAGGGCAGCTCACTTGCTCCTTCCTCTTGGTGTCACTGCAGTACCAGTACCAGGCCTCTTGGCTTTTGGTGCTGATCCCAGAGTCACTTATAATAAGCGGACTTGGCAACTATGAAAGGGGAAGACACTAACATCTGATTTATTCTCTTCTCTCTGTAGTGTGTCACACAGGGTTAAAGCTACAAGAATATTCCTAAAATATCATTGACTTATGAAGGTGTAGATTTTCTGAGGTGACCTTGTTCTAAGTAGCTAAAGTCTTAGTAACCTAACCGTGATTCAATGGTTAATCCTGGCTTTCTCTGTAATCCTGAATTTCTTTATTTTGCTTTTGTAAAACCACTTTATTTGTGTTACTATGTTAGCCATGTTATTCACATCACATTACATGGATGCAAATGTACATGTATGTCACATGGTGTCTTACAATTTCTGCAGCTAAAACCACAAAATCTGGCCAAGTGAAGCTGACAGACATGTTTTATTGTGCTTGGAAATGGCAGCTGTTGTTGCTGTCGTTAAGAGGTCAGCGTCGATTTGTTGCCTCTTCAGACGCTGCTTTATCCGTGAATCTCAACCCAGGCCACAGCCAGACAATCGATGCACTTAAGCTGGGCCAGGCTTTATCCAGTCTCTGTGTGTGTGTGTGTGTGTGTGTGTGTACCAATGTGTTGTGGATTCAAATCTGTTTGTACTGTCACATAATTGGGACCAAAACATGTTTAAGATCAAATACATGTTTTAAGATGGTAGTTATATTGTTTTTAGATGAATCTAAAAAGATGATTAATCTCATTTCGATGAAATGTACATGTGCCGTGTATATGTGTGTGTGTGTGTGTGTGTGTGTGTGTGTGTTACCAGGTTGTTATTGGGGTTAGACCAATATACCTAGATGACGCTGGCCCTTATTTTGATCCATGTGTCAGGCTGGCACTGATGCCGTTTGACAGATCATATAAATTGTTATTGTAACAACACTAAATTGTAAAAATTGCAGAATTGATTGTGACAATACTCGACCTAAACTGGTTCCTATGATGACCAACAGAACACAAGTGTGCATGAATGTTCTCAAATACTTTATTCTCACAATCCCTCTACAGGGCAAGTTCAATTCTCCATTAACTAATGGTGTCTTGCCATAAAAATTGTTAGTGCTCAAATGTAGAGCTCTCTGTCCCCAGTCAGGGCTGAATAGAATATTTTGTGTTAGTCAAAGAAGTGGTTCAGAACATTTTTTTCATTCTTATTTCTTGAGATTCCTGCCAGTGCTGAAATAGCAGTCATTCCACAGAGGAGACCTGCATGCAGAGTTGCTGTCTCTCTGAATCCTTCTGTAGCTTTAATAGCAACCAAAGCTGACCACTCCTGCTGTAGTGAAGGTGGACTGTGGACCTCAACTACTCGCCAATTAAACTATAAGACAAAGAGCAGAAAATGAGAAATCAGCACATGTGGCTGTTGTCATTCCTAGTTGCTGGCAAGTGCAAATCATTTTCTCCTGATCAACTCTGAGTCTCTCTCCCTCCATCGCCCTTTCTCTCTCCGTCTCCATCCAACCTTACAGATCTAATTTGCTGGCTTCAGACTTTCTCTCTTCTCTTCAGACTTTATTAAAAGACTTCTCAGATCTCCACTTTTCTATTACTCTGAGTGCTTCAACTGCACAGGTAGTGGCTGGGGGCGGCTGTAAATTAGATAACGTGATATCACATCAAAACCAATGAAGATGGCGCCTGACGAGCAGCAGCCTCCTCCATCTACACTCATTTTGCCCATGGTGTCATTCATCAGGCCTTGGAAGTCAGCAGTTCACTACAAACCCTTTAGTTACTTGAAGTATTGTTTTTGGTGGTTGTGTGTGTGTGTCTGTCTGTCTTCTGCCTGTCTGTTCTTCTGCACTAGAACTTGCTAACATGACCAGCAGAGGCTGCCAGAGGCTTGTTGCGTGAATGGGGTGAAGTCTGCCATCTCCGATTGCTCCGATACACAGTCACTGGACTGAAATACAGCGGCAGGGTTTGTGATGCCGGTCGGGATCAGCAGTGCTGTCGCTAAATACACCAGACTCCTCTGTTAAATATTGAGATTTTAGACATTTCCCTGGTTGTTGTTGGAGAATAACTCACATTTTTTAGGATTGTTGAGTCTTTTCAAGTGATCTACAGTTCAGCACTGTTTGGCTTGATTCCTGTGACGGCATTTCGACCAATAAGTGGCCAGCAGTCTGATGGTGTCACGCATAGTATCGCCTCAGCTCGCTTGGAACCTTGGCAGAGCAGGTACTAAAAAAATACCTGCTACCAGGTACTTTGCTAGTGGAAATGCAACTTAACCATGCCGTGCTGAGGCGAGTCGAGTCATTGGAAATACCCCATAAATTTTGGCCCTGTAATGGTGACCTGTCCAGGGTGTGCACCGCCTTTAGCCCTGTGTCAGCTAGAATTGGCTCCAGCTCCCGGCGACCCTGATGTGGAGGATAAAGCGGTAGACAATGAATAGCCAGTAGAATCTAAACGTGACAATCTCTTTTAATAATGACTGTGTTTTTATACACAGAACAAAAGTGTAATGGTTATAAGGTTTTTTCTTCATCAGAGTGCATGACATCAACACTGAGTCAGCAACAATGTTGAGGTTTGATGTAAAAAAGTCATCCAAATCAAAAACAACGCTCCTGACACTCTGACACCTTGTGAAAGGATTCTGATTTTGCTCTGCTAAACTAAAGTAACCATGCATGCTGGAGCCTTTTATATGTTGCCCACAACATTCATTTGTCTGCACTGTGCCAGTCGCCTCACTGTGCACGTTTGAAAACCCAACAGAGTCTTTTATGTTCACAAAGAGGAAGGCATTTCTTTTTTCTCCTTACAGTTCCACATATTCTCTCTCTCTCTCTCTCTCTGCTCCTGCTCCTTTGTTTTCATCATGGTCTTCACTCTCACTCTCACTCTCACTCTCTCTCTCTCTCTGAATGGATTCAGCTCTTGCAGGCTATTTACCTTTTCATGGCATTGATGTTATTTCCAATTTCAAATTTTCAACTGATCACACAATTGTTGTTTTTTTGTGAAATCATTCCATTCAAAGACACCTCACCTTTAATGGACAAATACAATATACACATATAATAAATAAAATAAAAGATGCAGTGTGTTTACATTTGTGAACTCACTCATTCTCTTGTCATGTGTAAGTTGTCATGAAAATGATACACTATTTACACAGCACAAAAATGAGGATTACTAATTGTTTCATGCATCCTGATTTTTTGGATGCATGATTAAGGCACACACATTTTCTGATTATGATGATTCCAAACCACAATAACAGTTTAAAGCATGAATTACATGAAATGGCACTTGACCGCAAATGTTGCTCTGGTGTCAAGTTGGTTTCAAGTTGGAAATTCCACACAGTAACACTCTGGCTTCAATGTGGTCTTAATGAGGGAGAAAAAACATTAGTCAGTGTTTAAGTCAAAACCTACTTGACTTGCCTGATAAATTCCAATTCTACATCGGACGTCATTTTGTGCCCACAGTGTGCTGAGCTCAGAGGAGCAGCTACAGCATCCATTCAAGTTAAATGTCATTTTGGTTTGTAATCATCAGGAGAAAGTCTTAATTGCAAAACACGCACACATTGATTGCATGCCACAGTAATTACTGGAATTGGATGTAATTATTGTCTTAATGCCTTGTACTTATACTTTTTAAATACATGCATACATACAAAAAAATTCCCCACTAAACCAATTGGTGGTTTTGTGTTTTCTCCAAGAGCCTGAGGGTTCTGTGCAGTTTCTTAGCGGTTCCTATAGGACTATGCTCTTCTGGACAGAAATCTCAGATGTTGTTCCTGAAACCTGCTGGAGCCAGTTTCTCCCACTTTGGTGGTTACAGCCTCTACTGCTCCTATCACCACTGGGACCACAGTTGCCTTTACTCCCCACATCTTCTCTACTAAGTTTGATCTGGAGTCAAGTCTTGGCTCACAGGAGCACAGAGGGCCCATAAAGACCCTCTTTCAAACAATAAAAAAGGAAAAAAAAAATCTATCTAATTACTTGGGACAATTCCTCTAACATTTTAAACAGTTGGAAAGAATAACTGTGAATAGGAGATAAATTATACAAGATTGTAACCTAACCGAGCCAGCATAGAAAAGTGATAATGAACCAAAATGAGCTATTTCACTGAAGCTACTTCGTGTTCACCTCTCCCTGTGGATGTCTCCCCCTAACCCCACCTCAGTTATATTGGAACTTCACTTCACTACACACACTCTTTTCTGAGTTCTTTTGTAAGTGTGATTTCCCTTTTGTCTGGGAAGGAACCCGATAGTCCAGTGGACATAGTGTGAGGTGCAAAAAAGAATATCCACTTATTTAAAGCATTTAGTTGGGAATTGCATGTATGTCTGAACTGCAGATGGCTCAATACCTTATTTGTTTACCGATACTCATATCATGACCTAAAGTACCCACCTAAATCAGTCTGATACAGTTGTTTTTATATCACCTTTTCTTTCTCTGATATCTTATCTCGTGATTTGCACCATCATTGCGCCAATACCAATTTCATACCAGCCCATCCCTATACTAAAAATACCATGCAAATAGATATATACCCAATAAGGAGCCATGTGTCACGAGTTAGTGACTTTGATTGACTTCAGTGTGGGCAGAAAATGATGCACATTGATGTTGTCTATCGACAGTTCATGGAAAAACTCCCCCAAAAGAAGTCACACAGAAAATAAATAACAAGAAGTCAATGGTAGACTGAATAATGGAGAGGGAGGGACATCGTCTTTCCGTCTGAATATGAAATAAAGTAGTCGAAACACAGGTCTCCTGAAAGGAAGTTTCAGGATGGCTAATGTGCCTTGTAAATATCCAGTCATCCTGTTTTTCACACCATCCCTCTTCCCTGCACTGCTTTCATTCACTCTGACAATAAGTACTGTCTTCTTCCTGGCAGCTAGCCTGATAGTACAAGACTTTGATCTACTGCGACCTTTTAACAAATTCTCCATTTCCTGGTGGAGCTAAAAGGGATCGAAGGAGTCTAGGGAGGAGGGGTGAGGCACCCACAGAGGGAAACAACAGAGGGTGAGACAAAATAAGCAATGAAGGAAAAACTGAAAGTGGAGGCTGAAAAATAAGTAAATAAGTAGAGGTGGCCATTTTACATGACACCTCCTCTTCTCCTCCCTCAGTTTCTTAAGGTTCTTCAAGACACAGTGTGGCAGAAACATTTCAGTATTAGTGTGGCCGCTTATCAGAAAACTGCCACATTGACACGGCATTTCCTTCATGTGGAAGCAGTTGACTGCAGCATCCCTCCCCATATGTTAATAACCTGAGCCAAGAACAACAAATATAGCTTAACACTCAACACTGTGCTTTGTATTTGGTCTGGAAAATCCATGACTTTAGCTGCTGAACCCAGCTGAGACTGCAAACGTGTCTGCAGACTGGCACGGCAATGACGCCGTTTTGGCCAACTTCAGTCTCCTAAAAAAGGAAAGGAACAACAAAGGTGTGCTGGAGGAGGGCTTAACGCGATGACGACAGAGAAGTAACATCTAGCAGCTTTTATTCATCCAACAACGCGGCCACCAAAGAGCAGTTGTCTTTCAATGTCCTGTTGCTGTCGATGTTTCCTTCGCTCTGCATATGTCAGTTAGATCATTGGTCTGACTGGTTGTAGGTCTATCCAAATGTGTAAAGAGCTGTTCCCATTGGTCACCTGTCATTGGACATGGTGGAGCATTCAGGTGGACAAAACGGCATTTGGGGTGGCACAGAACCTCAAGTGACCCCATTCAAATGAAGGGTGTCTCCAAGTCATACCTTGCTACCTTGCTAGAAGAGTTATGCTGAGTGGAATTGCATTATGTGAGATAAGGAAATCGAGCAGGCCTAAGGTTTAAAACCTGATTCTGTTAAGCATCACCGTAGGTTTTTGATTAATGTTTAGAAACAGTAGGTGTAGGGATTCCTTCAGTTTACTGAATATGGTTAAATTTTTTTTGAACAGCATCCATTGCATGTTTTTCCTTGCCTGTTTATGCCACCATATATTTTGTACATTACATCCCTTCCTAAATATTTTTTTTTATTATTTGAGCAATCCAACATCTTGTTCTTATGTAGCAGGTCTTGTGTCCTTGTGAACAAAAAAAAACATTGATTTTGTCTATGGATTCTGAGGCAGGGGAGTGAGCAAAGGTTAGTTTCCAGTTGGATCGAAGGCTGTGTAACTATGAGATACAGCAGCAAACATACTCTTAAGATGTGACATACTTGTGAAGGTTTATGAGGTGAGCCTCAATAACTCTACTGTGGTTATAATCAGCCTTTCCTTGAGTGCTGAGTACCTGACTATAGCTGACTATAGCTGTGTTTCCATTGAGTGGAACCGTTCGTTTTGGTACAGTATGGTATGTATTTTTGTTGGTATTTCCATTAGGAATAGTACCTAAAATAACCAGCCCCTACTGTTCCATTTAGGCACCCTTCCCTTGGGGTAACAATGTAAAAATGGTACGGTAAGGTCAGAGTGGAGCCCCGACAGAAAAACTTCACTCCCGCCCGCAGTCTATTCTCATACAAAGTTTGACATTGTGTTGAGACAAACAGCCACAAACACCGGCATCGCACCGGCATGATGTCACTATGTAACTTGCTGACCCCGCCTACCAAATAAAGTTACTGCCTCACTTTACCAGGGCTTTACCATTCCAAACTGTACAATACTGTACCAAACCAGACCAAATCCAAGTTCTGGGCCGTCCAAGCTTTAATATCCTCAAGACATGCAAGGTGAATTGACAAAATGGGTATCCAGGCATCGGTGGGCGGGATCCAGGGAATGCCGGGACACAGCGAAGCAAAGAAATAATCCATGATCAGTTCTGCAAACAGTAGAAGAGCAAGTCATATAAAGCAAGCTGATAAAGCTGCCCATTGTGTTTGCCACTGCAATGGTGACACCTCCACCAGGAGGGTGGATCTGAAGCCCGGTACAGGTGAGTCTGGATTCCCGATAGGGGTGGGGGTAAAGTTTTATGTCTACCATGATCAAACGTGACTAGATCCTTGACAGAATGTCGACGATCCAAGAGTCATACACCAGTAACGAGTTGATTTGTGAATTAACAATTGTCAAAAACAACAAAATTACAAACCACAGAGACAGAGGTAGACGACCAGCCTCACACACGGTGCCACCTTACAGCGCACAAACCAAACCTTACCACGATGGAAACACAGCTTATATGTCATTGTGTTGTACAATCACGTGTTGCTATGTTCTATGGATCATCTGGATCACATACGATATAGGGTTACCATATCACATTCCTTATTAACCTATGAATTGAACTATTCATAGGTTATGGTCGGCTCCTGACATTATTAATGTTGAGGCAACAGAGAAGTGCTAACTGGAGACTGAACCTCTGCTCTGTTTCATTGCTTTTGTAAAGGTAACAATAGAAGACCCCATTTCTGTGCATCACTCCTTTGCCACACAATTGAAACTCATGTGGTGAACCTTTGCCATCGAAAGGTGAAACCTCTTCCAAATAGAAATAAGTGGTGTCACCCCAGTTTCCTTCGTCTGTTTGGTTTGAGGTGACACGAGAGCTTCCATCGCTTCCTGCCTCTAATGTATTTGGCCAGGGGGAAGAAGAAAGGGCTCTGTCACAAGATGGGTATGCCATGATGGGGCACTGTACTCTTCATATTTTATTGAAGCAATCATCTGAGTTAAGTCAACATATTAGAGTCTACATTATTAATTCCAATTTTCTCAGATTTTGTTTGTTAACGCACTCCCTTGTATAATTGAGGTCAAATTCTCCTTCTATGGCAAACACCAGCCACTGTCTAAGGGTGAGTGACACTGACAGACAGAGAGAGAGAGAGAGAGAGAAGCAGTTGAATCCAAAATGTGAGTGAAGGTGAGTAAAGGGGAACTACAGTGCCAGGGACTAAATCGCTCCCAGAAGGTACATTTCCACAAGACCGGGGAGGATCATGCAAATTAATTCTGAGATTATGCAATTAATGAATTCAACTTAAAACATTCTAGAGCAGCCAATTGCCGAGTGGAAAGGGAACTTTGCTTGTGACCATCAGGTTGTTCAAATCCAGACAGGTCAAGTGCTGGGGTACCTCAGGGCAGGATACCCAATCCCCATTGCTTCCCATTGATTGGGTTAATTGAATACTCTAATTTATCATCTAGTGCTTGTTTCAAATGTGGATAAATGGGACGTTTACATTAGGAGGTGTAAAAATCTCAGTCGAATCAAATATACAATGTGCAAGTGATCCGCTGTGGCGACCCAGAGAGGGAGAAACTGGAAGAAAATAAAAATTTGAATGAAATATTCTGTATAAATTTTAAAAATGGTTTAATATTAGTAGGTGGCTTAACATGAGCCTTTTTTGTGCACATGTTTAATTTGTGCATTAACAGCTCAATGGGAAATTTTGGATAATAGGTGAACGCAAATATCTGCATTAAAAACAGATTCAGTGAATAACGCATGTTATTGAACAGGAACAGGACCAATAATGTGCACAAGGAACAACAGCTTACCCTTGCTCACTACATTCTTCAGGAAACTAGTTAAACTTGTCTGCAGGTTCACATTAAAGTGTGCATGTGTATGTGTGTGTGTGTGTGCTGATTTTCCCCTTGTGTCTGTACATTTCTATCGTGTGACTCCCCTCCTCCTTTTAAAAAGAGATCTGCTGCGAGTCCCAAATGAATCACTCATTTAATTACCGAGCGAGCGCTGGGAGAGTCTGCGGCGCCCTGCTGCCACCCACGGGGCCTCATCTAGCTGTGGTGGGTCTCATGTCTCACTATGAGGTCGGATCTACAATGTCCTGCTCAGAGGGAGGTTGCTGTTTGTCCCGATCAGCTGGGACACCTTAGTCTCGTGTCCCCCTGCAGCTCTGCTGCCAGATCTGCCTGTGAAGACAGGATGGCAGATGCACTGATGATGCACCAGCCAAGACCTGCTGGGAACAACTGCTGTCTTCTCCTGTTGTGTTACAGTTACTCCACTTGTCAAGAAAGACCGGGAAGTGATGTTTTCATTCAAGGGCTTCCTGTCATACTGTGCTGCCTCCTATGGTAAGTGTTTGTTAATCACTCTCTCGCACCAAAGTCTATAGAATTAAACACAGGCGTTTTGTCACTTTTGCAAGCATTTGGGTCTCAAGCTGTTAGCAACTAGCACTGACTTTGTGTCAGTACTTCATGCAAACACGCTTCAAAGAATCCCTAAACTACAGTGGCCGACAGCGGCGAATGCACTGCAACGACCCAAAACACATGCAGAAGGAGAAAGGAGCTGCATATTCACGGACGCTGCAGATTCAAAAGCACCAACGAAAAACACACGCAAACCCTAAAACACCAGCAGAAGAGATAACACCAGCATATTCAATAAAGGAAGTGCTCCGTGCCTGTGGGGGGGGGCGCTCGCTGTCGTGCAGCTCTTACGACCAGCCACTGCGATACTCTGGTACTACTTTATTCTTACTTTATTAATATATGTCAGCTGACTGCTCCTGTTGACATGTAAAACCAGATGAAGCCACCAAATGCTTCTGGTACAGTGATGTCACTCAGGTGACTCCTGACATCAGATGGTTTTGGCAAAGGTCTACTACTACCTCCACCATCTTGTTCCTACTGCATGTACACCAGTGCATTTATCCTGTGAAATAGTTTATCATATTTATACATATTCTTTAGTAAGTGTGCTCTTTATGCATCTACTTGCAACATGCAATATGTTCTAGCCTTCATTTCATGTTTATAATGTCCATAACCTTTTCTTGTGCATAATGCACATGGCCTATAGTTATTTTTATGTTTTTTATTTGTCTTTAACCCTTGCTTGTCTTGTGTTGTCTAATTTTGTGTTGTCTTATCTTTTGTGTTATCTTATCTTAGTATGGTATCAGTGAAACTGATATTAACAACCAACCCCTATTGTTTCTGATCAAATAGATGCGTATGAATCCATGTGAATCTTCTACAGCTTCTGCTGCTGCTACAGTGCCGCAGGTGCCAGCACCAGTTTGTTTGTGTGTCAATGAGATTAATTTTAAAAGACTCCAGTGGGGGAAACTCCGTCACAGGTCAGCAATAATAGAATACAGCATATAATGAATGATAAGTATGAATGAATCATAGCATCATTAGTGTGTGCAGTGTAAGATCAGCAAAGCTGAAATTAAATAAAAATAACCATGCATGAGATTCATACAATGAGGAAAAGTAGCTGCACAACTCATTATCATAGCGAGATGTTTGTAAATGTATGCATACTGTACGTGCATCTCACCAAGCTGCTCTAGTAATGCAAAACACAGCGTGGGCAGAGCGGATGTTTAAAACACAGCACAGTGGGGAGGAAAACCTGATTTATTCCTTTGTGTCTGAATCCAACAAAAACACAGTGAAGGGAAAACAAGGATAGAAGAGGGGAAGGTTTGTGCATGTGCTTTGAATACAGAGCACCCACAACACACACACACACAACACGACAACATGCATTTTAACTCAACACAAATATCTTATCAGCCAACCACATGGCAGCAAGTCAAACACAACCATCTCAATGATTTACAGAGAATGGTTTGAAAAAGAGTAAATATCAAGCAACAGTTTGAGGAAAAGTCCTTGTTGATAGAAGATACTGTACAGTACGCTTTGTTTTTGATAATACTTTTACTGCAAAGGAGTGTAATCATAAAGCATCTGTCAGTGCCATGCTCCCTGACCTCCGCCAAAATTCACAAATCAAAAGAGCAATTAGAAAAAAAACATATAAAACAAACAAACCAAAACAAAATCCTCCTCAGAATTAACCTACTTGACCATTAAATTGTATAGTAGTAGTAGCATGTGTGTGTGTGGTATTTAAGACAAAGCAGAAGAAAGAAAGAAGAGAGAAACATGATGAAAATCATCATCAAAATAATCATCAGCCAAAGCAATTAACCTGTTACACAGATATATTCAGATATTTGCACCAAAAAGCATCCTGTTGCACACACTGACACAACACAGCTGGAGGAAAAGATCAAACTACTGAGCGTGAACGACCCAGTTCCCTCATTTCATTTAAGATAAACTCATAATATAATACTGTAACAATTAAGTCAAACACATTAATTAAAATTAATGTACAAATGAAATGTATTTACTACATAAAAAAACATGACACTACATCTGGAATATTATGAGTTAAAGTTAACATCACAACTTATGCACTGTGCTTTAAAAATGTTCCATGACGATAAACTTCCTGTCATGTCCCGTTCTGTCCTCTCAGTTTTGTTATTTGTTTTTCTATTTATTCATTGGTTCTTGTTTTATTTTGGTACTCATGTCTTGTCTCATTTCAGATCCACTTCCTGTCAAGTTTCCCTCCTGTGTGATTACTGGCCCCGCCCTAATGTGGTGCACCTGTTTCTCATTGACACAGAGTATTTAGTCTCTGTCTTCCCCTCCTTCAGTGCCATATTGTCTTTGGTGTCGTGTGAGAGTTTCCAGCGTTGTGACTGTGTTTAGACTGTGATTGTATTTTCACTTGTCTTTCGCCGGCTGATTTGGATACTGTTGCCTGTTCTGGACTGATCTCTGTGTACTGACACCGGAGCGAATAATGACCTGATTCTGCTTTGAGAGTTCACCGTTACCTGAGCCTGACACTTCCTGGATATGCACTTGATCTTCATCAATCTGATTCATGACACAGTTTAGCTGCTGTGTAACAAAACATTCACCTTTGCAGTGAACTTCAATTCACCAGTTGCAAAAAGCGATAAGATTTTGTTAAAATGAATTAATAAAGGTGGTAAATTAGGATTAATTAATATTTATAACTGTGCATATTCATATCATTGTATTGTAAATGTATTTCATATTATCATTTTATTTAAATATATATATATATGTTGCCCTTTTACCACAATAAATTGAGTTTCTATTTAAAAATATGAAGGTGAGTGCTGATGCTTTCCTGATGTGTCAGTTGGTAATTAAACAAGAATGTGTGAAATAAACTATAACAAAGACTCAGACACAGGAAATATAAGAGTAAAACCAAGCGAGGGTTTATTTATAAGTCAATATACAACCACAGTCAATGCACAATATATACATATATATATATATATATATATATATATGTGTGTGTATATATATATATATATATATATGTATATGTGTGTGTGTGTGTTTAAGTGAAAAACATGAATAGATAAATGTAATAAATGGAAACAAGTAAGTGCTAAAATACCTGGTTTATAAATGTTTTTAATGGGGCTGAGTAATTTGGAGTTCACATGTAATTGCAGGTTTATTATATGATTTTACTTACTATGGCAAAACAACTTTAAATAAACTGCAGTTTGTAGGACATGGACGTGTTATCAGGCGTAAAGAGCTGCACAGTTTTAGTGTCATCCACAGATCAAACTCCCCACAGTGTCAGATCTACATATAAACCTCCAGTAAATCATGTGTGATGTGTAAATGATCCTACAGGTAGTGTTGTGTTGACAAGGTGTAGCCTTTAAGCAGGAAACATCAACATGACGGCACATTCTAGCTCAACAACGGCTGCTTTGGTGCTGCCAATGGAAGTATTGGAGAGAGCTTGTATTCATGATTCAGATAACCAAGAGCCATCGTCTTGGAACTGTCATGAAGTGGATTTGGTTTTTGGAGTGGGAGACCTCTTGGGTTCCCTTAAATGACCGGTCAGGATTCTCAACCCTGAGTCGCAAACGATGGCGTCAAATACCTTAAGTTTTCCTACACTGTGGTGGAACAGGCAAACATTAAAGTACAATTTGCAGAGATGGGTTGGATTTCCAAACGTAATTGCAGTGATCGACTGCACTCATCTTGGAGAATGAATTAGCTTATGTAAACAAAGAGCATTATTATTCCATAAATGTGTCAGTGATCTGTGATGCGTGAATGTTGTGTCACGATGGCGGACTCATCCTGCGTAACAGCAGTGTTGGCAGCCGACTTCAGGCCGCTGCTGTGCTGGATGGCTGCTCTCTGGGTAATTTATATGCTTAATTTATGCTTTAAACGTGATTTTCATAAACCTTCGGGCCATGCATCAAGCGACGGCACACACCTTGGAGCCTTGTGTGTCTACATGTTTGAAATTACAGCAATAATTCTCTTTTGAAAATGTTATTCTGTTCAAACGCATGAAATGGCAGCATTACATGTATGATTGTACAACAATGACTGATCTTAGATTGTTGTCTGAAATTAAGTACATGCAGGAAAAAGCATCTAAAATAAAGTAGAATGAGAAGACATAAGCACCGACGGGTGTCACGTCTCCATCACTGCTGATAAAAGCTGGGACTGAAGACCTTGTACTGCAGAGTTATTTCTCTGTAGTGAATGCTGATTACGTTCTGTTGATCATTTACAGACAGAAAACAGAGGATAATGGGTGTTTGGGGGCTATTGTGGCAGCAGAGGCATCAGTAGGGTAAAAAAAGTTATCACATTCAAATTTGCCCAAGACGTTTTGTTGCATGTTACCTCTCTCTTATAATTATCAGACCCTGCTGTGTCCTTCAATTAGCATCTGCAGGCAAATTAAATAGCTCTTGTTGGACAATGTGTCTTCTCCCTCGGCCCCACCAGCAGTGGAGGCATATCCCACCCATCACCATGACAACAAGGCAGCCAGAGGGTGCAACATGATCCACCAGATCCAATTAGGAGTATGGGATGGGATTAGATTTGAATAGATGTGATTGCATTAAGGATAGATTAGGTTTATTGCGTTATTAGCTTTAGAAGGGCAGCACGACTGAGCTCAAGACAATTGTGGGGGGTTTAGGTGATGCTAACTCATCTCATCTGTTGAAAGCAGAGGAACAGAGGCAGTGCAATCAAACAGCAGGGAAAAAACACACGTCCTCAACTGACAAGCCTCTCTCATACAAATTAAATCCACAAGCAACTGATCCGCAACAGCTATTAACATCCGCTAGCAGCATTTATTATTGCCTTTCATTTCAACACTGAAGACCAGAACTCACATTCAGACATTATTTCTCATACCAGCAGTCAGTGTGTTATACTGTAGATGAGAGCGGCGGTCGTTTTTATCGGTTAAGGATGAAAACAGACACAAATACCAAACTCAGGACTGTGGGGGGAACTAAAGCCCCTCTGCTGAGGCTAACTCACCCCAATGCCTGGAGAAAATGCCAAGAAGTAGGCTGAGAGTGGGGGAGAGAGAGTGGGGAGTATAGTGGGACATGGTCTGGTAGTGAATTGGACATCACAGCAGGTTTATATGGTCACAAGTAATCAGAATAATAATATGTCATGTAAACTCCGACTGAGTTATATGCTGATCATCATTCAGACCAGAGTTCATATAAACATGACTATCACGTGTCTGATTCATGTAAACGTGAAAAAGAGGATAATGAAACAGACAGCAGACAGCAAGAGGATGAGCAGCGTGTGCACTGTGTGTTTACTATGGAAGGGGAAGTGAAGCTTCTTCTTCTGGAGAATTAGACAACGCTGTAAATGGGACATACGGAGCCTCCCCTGTCCTCATGAAAAGTAAAGTCAATCCATAGATAACCCCAGGTTTTGGGTATCCCTAATAATTCCTTTATCTCTCTCTCTGCATGACACGTGATCATTATTGAATAGATTGATTGACCGGGCGAGAACTAAAACTGCCTAACAACCACAGTACTGCTCTACCAAAACCACTAAAATCCTTCAACATGAAAAGCCATGATTAAATACACAGAACAGCCATATTTTTTTATTTCATTAATATCACTCAGTCATCAGCGTTTTTCGTGTTTTTTTTATCCTGTCAGTCATCTTGTTGTGCCTTAATTCGATTAACGTGTTATTCTGCTAAGTTGATCATCATGTTACCATGTTAAGTATCATCTTGTCTTGAGGTATGTAATTATCTCAAGATAATGCCATAATGAACTCATTATCTCAGGAAAATGAATGTTGTCTTCTCAGGATAATGAGAGAACTCACAGCCCTGTTACCGTGTGCAGATCAAGCTGATAAAGGATAAACTGCACTGCTAATAATTCCACAAGTGCAAAGCGGCGTTTGGATTCTAAAGTTAACGCACAGCAGCATTTCCAAAACCACATTTTTCATGTAAACAGAATGAATGCAATTATGGAAGAGTTTATAATAGATGGGGATGGGCATTTTAAATGAAAATGCTAGTTGACAGTTGCTGGGAATTATCAAACGATTTATTGTATTTGCCCACCACACACACACACATTGATCATGTAGTGCTCCTGCTGAGAGCACTGCACCATGCATTCCTTCTGCTAAAACTACAAGCAATGCTGCAAACATTTCAAAAGATCATTTTTATCAATGGGCTCAGTGTTTTTTTTGGAAGGACATGTCTTTTATTTCAGTCCAATGGGTGTTTGTTCATGTTTCTGTGTCCTGTCTGTCCTCTCTGTCCTGTCTGTCCTCTCTGTCCTGGTCTACTGCATGTGCACAGTGTCTCGAGCAAACACACACAGTGGTCTGAATTGATTTGAATGCAGCCTGAGGTTTTGGTCAGTTGAAGCAACTGTTATCCAGATTATCCACAGTTACCCATTCCTTTATCTGTTCCTTCTCAAAATCTGGCGGTTTGCAGCTATTCCTTATGAGCAGAGGAAACAGCTTGCTAATACTGTACTATCTTTCTTTCTCTCTGTCAATATAAAAACAGACAGCATGAACAAATGACACCATTAGTGGAACAAGGGTCTTTGATGCAGCTAAATAACACACTGCAAATCAATTCAACCAGTCAATCAATTCCTCGCTTGTCATTGAAACTGAGAATCAGTTCTTCCTCATGTGAGAGTTGACACTCAATACTCAAATACCTGTTCTACAGATAATTATTGCTTACAAGGAAGATCCATCAGGAACACACGAGGTAATGGAAGCACTTGGATACAAGGGATGTCGACAGACACAGCAGAGATCACAGGAAGTGTGTGTTCTCCGCCAGGTCATTTTCCTTAAAGCTCAGTGAGGGAAAGATGGCGATACCAGGTCACACTAAATCTGAAAATGTAGCCGATACATCCCACCACCGGCTGCTTTGCCCAAAGACAAAAACGGATGTAGTTTTGCTGGCTGGGGCAAACCTGGAGCTTGGGTTGTGAATAGCCACCACGGGGCGACTCCACTGCTCGCACAAAGACGACTGTTTGAGTGGAAGTCTACGAGCAACTGACCCTGCCTCTTCATATTCATTTTGATGTGGAAGTACACTGGTATATCCATTGGTTACACAAAAGTAACTTTGACATAGTAGTAATTAACTTATTGTAATTTCAGGTTATGTTTTCTGTTTTCACAATGTCCTGTTTTATTTTGAAATACCCTCCATTCTTGAGATGTATGCAATAAAGTAGAATGTTGTAGTTCTTTGTGTGGCATCGAGCCAAAACCAGAAGTTCCATAGTGACAATACAGTACAGTGCAGACCTGTACCATCAGAATAATCTAGGAGATGTTGCAGATGCCTAGAAGGTCATCTCATAAACCAAAAGTCTATGGTTCCATCTCAGGCTTTTCGTAAAGTCCTTGAGGAAACCACTGTCCTGACAGTGTGTGAAGGAGTGAATGGCAAAACTGTAAAAACACTTTGACTTAAAGACTAGAAAACAAGTGTAGAAACCCGTGCTACATTCATACTCATGCATGTTCATTTAAAAATGATAAACCTGTGACATGACCTCAGCGTCTAAGAACCAAGGGGCAAAAACGTTTAGGGCAAAAATGGAGACCTTTGGAAACAATGATGTATTTACAACCTTCTTTATAGTTTCTTATCCACCACAACTCGACTACCAGCACAGTTCAGTGAAAAGTCAATCTTATTAAAAACAATCCTTGTTCTACTTTTGCCTATTGTTGTTTCCCATTAGTAACAATAACCAAACAGACGATGCACACATGCATGCACAGTTTACCTGAATGACGTAGTTATATGTCATCACTTCTGCAGGATCTATGACGTGTACAGCTTAGAGGAGCAGCATCAAGATGCATTCAAGAAACCTCTGACATTTAATTGCTATACTGACGTAGTCATTGGAGAAGAAAGATTTGTTTTTATAAATGCAGTCATTAATAAAACATTTGTTTTGTAACTTTTCAATATATTACAAATAGTCACAGTAAGTGACTTTTTTATAATCAAGCGTGTAATCAAATACACTAATGCCCATCCCTACGTCTCAGCTGAGCACAGATCATTAGAAAACAGTTTATAGATGGAAACACAGTCGTGTGGATGTAGCCTGAGCCTCACCAGCTTTCCTTTTACCTGATTGACACTTACCACTGTCATCTGCCTGACATGTTTAAAGTGTTTATCCACTGAGGATTAGTGTCTGAGCACAAACCCTAACAATAGCAGCACTACTGCAGTGAATGTGGCCCCGCAGAACCAGAAGCAGCTGCTGTGACTGACTGACTGACTGACTGTCTGCTCCACCTGTGCTCCACAGATCCACCTTTCACCTCACAGCCGCTCATCGTCCATGATGAAGCTCACAGGCATTGATTAAGACAGTTGGCTCATAATAGTCTAATGGTCCACATGAGTGCATGCGCACACACACACACACACACACACACACGCACACAAAACCATTTACAGGCCCCAACGAGCCACTAAATGGCTCTGATGGATAGATGTGGGAGAGCTGCCTCATTTTCTCTCCTGGACCATAAAGGGCTGCTTGGCCATTTTCAGCAGCCCAGTGGTCAAACAGCCATCTATCACACCTGCACACAGCCAACCTCTCGCTCTCTCTCGCTCTCTCTCTCTCTCTCTCTCTCTCTCTCTCTCTCGCTCTCTCTCTCTCTCTCTCTCTCTCTCTCTCTCTCTCTCTCTCTCTCTCTCTCTCTGTCAGTATGTTTCCATACCACAGCTTATCGCCTGCACTGTTGTACTTGACCACTGTCCTTATGTTATGTGCTTGTCACAGGGCTAAACGTGCATGCCCACGTGAATTAATAGACAGCAACTCAGGTCACAGAATGACAACGATGACGATTGTTTATTATAAAAACGTAAAACAAAATACATGTAAAATCTACGTAAAAAGCGATAAAAACATCAAACCTGAGAAAAATAAATATAAAATCTATGTAAAAAGTATCTAAAGAGTCATAAAAGTCACTTAAAACATTGAGAATGTAGTCAATAAAAATCACTGTTCAAAGATTAGTGGTGCTAGGGTCTTGGAGAGTCGTTCCTCTTCCTTGTCTCTGGTGTGGAAATGTAGGAGGGGTGAAGTACTTCTCCTCATTTCCGACGATGCTTCCTGTCCTGCTGCTGCCTGATCCGGTGTCAGGCTTCTGCTCCTCGGACCGATCTCCCTTTTCTGGTCGGTCCTGCTCTTTGCGGTTGCCAGTCTACAGATGTCGTTGCTGCTGATCCAAAAGTCTAGGTCCAAGCCAGACTCGCTCTGAGAATCCAACCTATTCGCTGCTACCGAAAAAACCGACTCCTGGCACCAGCTCGCGCCTCCACTGACAGACATGAGTGCAGTGAATTAGAACATTAGCTCAAAATGTCTGACCACCATGAAACTGTTGACTTTATATATGGTAGCAATGAAGAATGAATGAACTCATGTAAACACTACATTAACTTGATTTGAGATTTATCCACACTCTGCCCTCACCAGAGGTTCAAACATTATTGTCAGAACAAGAACACTTCTGTGTTTCTCCGGGTGTCCGGTTTCCTCCCACTGTCCACAAACATGCAGATTTAAGGATTAGGATAATTGGACACTCTAAATTGAACTTGAGTGTGAGAGTGAATGGTTGTTTGTCTCTCTGTGGCTCTGTGATGGACTGGCAACCAGTCCAGGTTTGTACCCTGCTCATGTCAGCTGGGATTGGCACCAGTGCCCCCCCGCGACCCTCATGTGGAGGTTAAAGTGGTAGAAGATGACGACTAAATTCAGTACAAATGATTTTCAGTGTAGTGGAAACAAAAACCTTCTGACATTTCTAATTATGACACACACACACACACAGACACAGACACACACAAGCTGAAATAATGATGATGATGATGTAAATCATGTTCTCACCTGTAACGCTGACGTCTCTCGGCGCAGTGAAGGAACGTGACATTTGTTGCCGGTGACATGTTTACTGGTGTTGATGATGAGTCGACCGGTGGCGACATTTTCAAACAATGGCCGCCGTGTTTCTGTCTCATGTGTTTGGATGTTTCCAGCTTTTTCATCCACACAATCCTGTATGTGGTCGTATCACATTCATTCAATAACGGTAACATTGATTATTTATCACTCTCCTATCCTGTAAAATAATAAGTTAGATAGAATAACAATATAAATAGCAGCACATCATATTTTGTTTGTGTAACAATCGTATCATTTACATAAAAAAATATAGATATAAAATGATGATAATTTAACATTTTTTTCATATAATAACATTTTACGATTTGTTTATTGGATTCACAGTCTTCCTTCACTGTTGTAACAAGTGAATTTCATCAATGTTGGATCAATACAATCATATCTAATCTAATCTAACCAAGAAACATCATCTGTTCTATATAAAGCTTATTATATAATTATAAAAATAATAACAAGAAGACAACCAGACAAAGGAAAGCAGAGGACAGAGAGAGAGAGACGTGTCATGGAGTTATTATTATTATTATTATTATTATTGTTATTGTTGTTGTCGTTGTGCTCAGGATGGGTTTGTTCACATCAAGTGACATGGGCATTTAAAGTTATTTTAATGAGTAAAATAGTGTGAATTCAAATTGTTGCATTGAAAATACAGTGTAAGCATTTAATAAATGGATTACAAGGTGTAAAAATAAGTGATTTCTATAGACGAGGCTGCTGCGATTAGTGCACAATTTATTAATATGATATAATCGTAAAGATCTGCAATTTTCATCTCTGTTCACACACGTTCACGTTCACAATGATAGAATGCATCATACGTGATTGAAGTATTATTTTCACATCCTTTGACAGTTGTATTTAGCTTAATATGTGTTTGATGTAACAGTCTTGATGATTCCGTAATTAAATTGTCAAAGTGAGTGAAGAGACGGGTGCTAATATGAGAGATAAATAATGCACAGGAGCATATTTACCATTCACCAGGTCCATAACGCAGAGAGATGATTAACCACCTCATCAAATAGACAAAAGTCAAGCCCTGGTATCAGGTTTGGTTTTGATTGTACAATTAAAAAACACAAATCAGCACTTTAAATGTTTTCTTCCTTTTAAACAAGTTATTAAAAAAAACTCAGGAACATTTGTTACTCACTGCTGTGCAAAACTTGAAGGATTAAAAGTTGGTAGTGTTTAAAATTAGACTCATAAATTGTGTAAAAAGCAGCAACATTCTCTGCTCAGAAATGCTGGGGGTGTGTCCACTGGAGGTGTCAGTCACAAATATGGACACAGGGACCAAAGCAGGCGATGTTTGTGTCTTCTGCATGGTTTTGGATCAGGGGAGACACGGTTGCAGGAAAAAGACAACTAACAAAATAAAAACCTAGTGGTGTGAGGAGAAGTGATGCTCCAGCACCTGTGGCTCTGCTGCATCATCCAGTCATACTTTTAATATGCCATTATTCTTTCTACTCAACAGTTTTCAGACTCATCTTCAGCTTCAGCTCCTCACTGTTCTCTCGTCCCTCCTGAAAATCTAAAGATGACACAGGTTCTGGGGTCATTTCACAGCAGTGTGCTCCTCCCTGAGTCAGAGCTGCAGAGTCACTTCATTCCTTCAACACACAAAACAAAACAAGCCTTCCTGCCTCACAGCTACAGCGGGAAATGTCCTGTCCGCTCCAGACAACTCTTTGTCTGTATATAGTATATAGTATATAGTGTATATAGTGGCTAGCATTGCTGCCTCACAGCAGGAAAAGTCACTGGTTCGAATCCTTGACTGAAGATGTTTTTGTTTGGGTTTTTTTCAGGTCATCTAGTCCAAAAATGTGCAGAGATAATTTGGACACTGTAAATGGATCATAGGTGTGAGAGTGTCTGTCTCTGTGTGATGGACTGGCAACCTGTCCAGGGTCAACTCCTCCACCTTTCACCCTGAGTCAGCTCGGATTGGCTGCCAGCTCCACTCGTGTGGAGGATAAAGTGATAGACTTGAATGTGTTTGAATCTCGGGTAGTCCAGCAACATTCCTGCACTGCACACAGGATGTGCTTTGTTGTGTGTTAAGACAGATGGAGGCAGCAGCAACACTGCACTACTAAAGAGCGAGACAGCAGTAAACAGCAGGTTTGAGTCCAAACACAAAGAAAGACACTTTCAGAAAGGACTTCTTGTCTCCACTCGCTGCATCAACACAAACACTGTCACTTCTGATAGTACTGCTTGACGGAGCTTGTTTTCAGATGAACGATGCAGCAAACAAATCATATATTGTTTTAGTCCATGAGACCGAACCTTCAGTCTGTTTATTATAATGTCGTGTCACTCATGTACAATAGTGTGAAGCACGTTATAATCATGGTATTTAGAAGTGAACACTGTATAACACTGAACATACAACTCTAAGTTTACTGCAGGAATGTCCGTCGCATCGTCCCAGCATGGTCACAGCATGGTAACAGCAGGAGTTTGGGAGGGGGGGGTAACTCTTGATTGAATCAGCGGGAGCAGCCCGCTCGGGTTGTTTGATCAGTTTTTGGTGTTATCGTTCATGCATACAGTTCATTCCAGTGTCTCACTGACTCCACTTCCTGCTCCACTGAGCACAAACACAAAGCTGCTGGTGTGTTTTCATTACATCAGTGATGGCAGACACGGCCCCCTCATTTCCAGCTTCAGGAGCTGCACACTTCGTAAACATCCTTTTAGTCCGGGATAGTTTTTCCTGCTTATTACAACTCTAATTATTTTGTCTGGCACTCTGCTCCACACATGTGTGCCTGCTTTTTTCTTCTCTTCCCTCCAGCGAACATGCTTTCACTGGATTGTGCTTATGCGTGACAGCCTCTGGGAGTGTGAAAGGCTTCCCCTCTCACACTCTCCCACCAAGCTAAATAAATCCTCTTTGCAGAAGATGATGACGAGGCTGCGCTCTGACCCTGCAGGCTGTTTGTGTTCAAAGATGCGGAGATGCCAAGAAACTCTGTAAAGCTCCGGCGTGATGCTGCGTCACACCCTCTGTCTGATGAGTGAATCGCATCCTCACTCATCCTCCTTGCACTTTGACCTGAGTGTGCTGATGTCATCACGTTAAATAGTGGAAAGTAATAATTTAACATTCTTCTTTTAATAATATAACAATGATTCCATTTCTGCTTCATAAAAGGAGAAAAACAACCAAACTATTTACACGCTGTGTTCCACCGTGTGTTGTCACTTCCTGTGCTCCTGCTACATGAGGAAGGTGAGAATCAACAATTTGCATTAAAGGCAAATGGGAAGCAGAGCTAAAGGTTTAAATATCAGGGGAGAAAGAGTCTCAATATGTAGGAGATTTCATGCACCTCCACAAGCTCTCCAGCATGAAGGGAATTCTGCGGGGAAAATTGAGCCTTCCTCTTTATAGCACATCAAATAAAAAGCAGGTTAAAAGTGCTGCAGGCTGCAGGCTGCGAGGCTGCGTGGAGGCTGACCACACACTCACAGTCAGGATCTTCCAGTGATGAAGACTTGACCAAAGTCTTACATGCAGCAAATAACAAAGCCGTTCTCAGGGCCTGTCTTAATATAGTGCATGGTTTTCAACTGGTCAAGTGAACCCAGTTGAATCTGCCAGTGATTTGGTTTTTCTCTGTAGAAATGTCCGAGAAAAGGAACCAATCACAAACAGGTGTTTTTTTCATGGTTTAACTCGACGACAGAGAAGCTACGTCTGGCAGCTTTTACATCCAACATGGCAGCAACCAAACAAACTGTCTTTGGTCTTTCTGTTGCTTCCATTTGAAGCTCCTTGCTCCGCCGAGCTCTCCGGCCAAAAGTCTCCTGGAAAACTACAACAAGCACGTTTGTTGACACTTTTTCTATCCCTAACCCTCTGCATACGTCATCTGGATCACTGGTCTGACTCTAGCTCTATCCAATTAAGTACAGAGGCATTTTCATCTATGTCCGTTGGTCACACCTCTTGGAAGTGGGAGGTGACAACACCCTTCCCCACCCTTTTACAAAAAAAACCCATTTTCATAGGTAAGGAAGGAAGTGACTATTCAATTTCAATTGTATCCAAGATTCTAAGTATAAAAACTATTTTTGAAGGACAGAAGATCAGTGAATTGAGTTTTTTCCTGGAGAATAAGAATATAAAAGTTGCCTCTTCTATTGTTGTTTTACACTAAAGTGCTGTGATCACCGTCAGCCTCGTCTGGATACTGAGCATCTGCTGAAAGCAGAACCCTGCGCCGCAGCTGTGATGTCACTCGTGTATGAATGCCGCTCGGCCATCACGAGCCACTGTGATTACTTTTAATTAACATTCTCCTCATCTGGACCAGATTACTGAGCAGATGCTAATACACAGCAGGAGACACTGTCACCACCAGGTGTGTGGACACCACAGAATGTACTAGAAGGTTATGCATACGTGATCATTGTGTTTACATCAGTGTGAGCAGGTTTGTGTGTGTGTGTGTGTGTGTGTGTGATCCTTGTACTGTGACTCCATGTGACTCCAGGTTAAATATCAGCTGACACATTGTTTGAAACCTCCTGAATAATTTCACTTTAAAATCTAGGTAACAAAACACTTTTCTCTGGAGCAAATGTATCACATGGAGAATGTGTGGTGCAGTTTCGATGTTTGCTGTGTTATCGTGTATTAATGTACAGTAATGTACAGTAATGTATACACTACGCTGTTTGATCAAGTGAAAGCAACCTCTCAGGCACTTGATCTTAATCTGTGGAAGTCAGCTCAGTGTCTGCAGTTACCCCTGTCACCAGCAGAGGGAGCTCTGGGTGTATAAACAGTGCACTGGGGGAAATATTTGTGTCCAAGCCTGAAGCCGTGTGTGTGTGTGTGTGTGTGTGTGTGTGTGTGTGTTACTATTGTTATGTGGACAAAAACAAGTTTTGGCTGCTCCCCTTCATTAGACTGATGGTTATGGTTATGAAGGTTACAGTGAGGATCGCCGTCACTGTCTCAGCTCTGATGGTTAAGGTAAAAAGGAGGAGGAGGAGGAGGAGGAGGACACATGTGTTTTCTTTCAATAAATGTCCTTAAATCTGCAGACAATTTAGTGTTCCCTCATAACTATGGACATACTACTGTGTGTGTGTGTGTGTGTGAGGAGTGAATGCTTGGAAACAGTCCAACACTAATACCTTTACTTTTGGCCAATTTTCCCAGTAGCCTGGAGAGAGAGAGAGGGAGAGAGAGGGGGAGAGAGAGGGAGAGAGAGGGGGAGAGAGGGAGAGAGAGGGGGAGAGAGAGGGAGAGAGAGGGGGAGAGAGGGAGAGAGAGGGGGGTTGCTTTTTGCTTCCCGTCAGCTCGTTTCCATGACGATAATAACATAATCAGATTTTTATTTGTGCCCACTGTGTTCCATGTGTGTTCTGTGTGAGTGCATATATCTGTGTTTGTGTCCAGGTTATCTTGATTAGTTGAAATGTAAAGCCGGGCATGTGAATCTAATTAAATCATCAGACTGAAGTGTGTGAGTGTGCAAATGAATTCATAATGTGTGAAATGTTAAAGCCCCATTATGGGGTGGTATGGTGGTTCAGAGGTAAAATCCAAATATCACAGGGAGACGAAAATGGGACAAAGGTGTGTGTATTATAAATTATAATAATGACCAAAAATGGTGTTTCACACACACACACACACTTGTCACTGATACAAAAACATAATGTTATCAAATGCCTATTTTAAACATCACTGTAACACAGAAACCAATGTGAAAAAGCTGTTTAATTAAAGAACTAACATGTTAATTAATAAAATGCATTTATCTTCTTTTTCAAAAATCTGATATGCATCAATTTGCTAATTAGCGTTTCAAGGGCAAACAAACATTTAAAGGAGGCACATGTGATAAGACTTATCACACGTGTTTGTATTATTATGTGGAATTCAAACGTATTTAAAACAATAATCTAATATTTGTTGGTGTTTTTATGAGCGCATATTTACGCCTGGTTCTGGCTTTGAAACACCGGTGCCACTAGATTGCGTCAGTTCAGTGACGGCCAGGAAGTCTATGCACGGCCACTTCCTGGTTTTCAATAAGCCGTCGTGACTCTTTCTGTTACGCTGTCAGACAAAGTTCTAGAGAATTCATCAACACATTATAGAATTTAGGGGAGGTTTTCACAGAGGGATGCTGCAGGGCTCTGCTGCAGGATGCTGACGTTTAACCTCTTTACTTGTCATGTTGAATCCCTCTGGATTAACTAATGAAACAAATACTAAAAAGACATGATATCAGATATCGGCAGTTTTTGGAAAATGTTAACATACAAAGTCCATGTGACGCACCATTCATCTGTTTCTTGTGTTTGCACCTAATTATTAAATTGTCTCACACTTCCATGACCATCTGTGAATACCAAAGGAGTGTTTTGTTAAGAAAAGTGTTGGTGATTTATGGGATGTCAAACTGAAATGACCTGAGGGCCAATGAGTGTCTGATCTGGTCAAGAGGGGACTGTTCAGTCACGGGTGAGCAATTTAAACACAATATTCCATCATGTTATCACAATAAAGTTATGCATGATGGTGTGTCACACATGTAAAAGTGTTTGTGTTCATATGGAACGACGTATACTTCACAACAGGAACTTATTTATCCTGCAAAATAAGTCTATTCATGTTAAAAATAGGGAATTAAATCTAAAACAACGTAAATAATAATGTGGACGACTGGAAGTAAAACACCAAACAAGCTTATAAATGTAAATGTTATTAAAATGACACTTTTATCCGCTCTCTGGCAGCTGTGTCTCAGCCACACATGATGTGTGTCGTGTTTTTATAACATGATATTAAGTGACTCCATGTAATCAAGAATAAACCTTAAACATTGATTGCTCTGACATAATGTAAGACTGCTGTGTCAGCAATCTGACTGAAGAGGCTCTCTCACCCTGAACATGGACTGAGCTATGTGTTAAAGACAATGCTCTCTCTCTGTGTGTGTGTGTGTGTGTGTGTGTGTAATAACACACGCACACACACACACACACACTCTCACACCTGTAATAATGTATATATAAAACAGGACGCTCCTTCACATCCTGGATGCATCAATGTGTGCATCAGCCTGATAAACAGCAAAGCAAAGGAAGCCTTCGAGTGCAGCTGTACATCAGAATGCACACACACACACACACACACACGTGCACACACACACGTGCACACACACACACACGTGCACACACACACACAGGTCTAGCAGCACATCACAGGGTCAGCAGCACACATTGGCATGGATTATCACACTGTCACACTCCGCCTCACGCCAGCGGATAACAAGCTGCAGACAGGCGTCCACTGGGGGTGGAGAGGGGCGGCAACGGAGAAGAAGAAGAGGGGGCAGAAAAGAGAGGAAGAAGAAAGAAAGAAACAACAGACACACCGCTTGATGTTCCCCGTGTGTATTTCCTGTGTTTTGTTCCACAGACGGAACGTGTGTCCGAACATTAGTATGCAACCGTGGGCCTCAGACCTCTAATGCATCTTTCATCATGCCTGTGTTTTAAGCTCATTGTGGGTGTGAATGGGGGTGAATATGAGGCTTATTATGGTCTGTGCCGCTGATCCTGCATGGGCTCTGCTGGATGAATATTACATGGCACATACCTTCAGTTTTTAACAACTAACACCAGGGGATGCATGTAATATTCAACACAGTCTGTCAAAGGGGATACAACATACTTTACCACACACACACACACACAGGTTTGCACAGCTATTCTTCTTAGGACACTGCATTGACTTCCATTCACCTGGACAACCTAAACAAACTCAACCATAACAACAATCTTAGCTCTAAACTTAACCAGTTCCTCAGAGATTAGATCAGGACTTGGTTTTGGTCTCCATGAGGACTCCTGGTCCTGACAAGCTCAGAGGTTTAGTCAGAAAAGGTCCTGGAGAGGCAACAAATACAAGTATGCACACACACACACACATAGAGATGCTTTTATCTAGTAAACAATAGTGTTCCAGATGTGAAAGTGTCTCCAGAGTGGAGCAGAGCGTCCACAACAGCACCTGACATGAATACTACTGTAGCACAGTTTAGACTCAGGATTACACTCTTGTGCAGTTTAAAAGAAAAGTCCAGGTTTTTTCATACGTGTTCTAACACATGTGGATTCTTGCTGTCTCTTGCTGCTCGTACGAGACACAACAGGCTCACAGAATAAACTCTACACCTGCTGTCAAACATCAAATATGTTTGCAGCCTTATCTCATTGTTAGGCAATTAAGTTTGTGAAGCGTTCACTCTCCTGCACCAAAGTCTACAGAGAATATCAGTGTTTTGCTGGTCGACCGCTGCCTCCTTCTGATACATTCCACCGTCCCTCTCATCACAGCTCTGCCCCCAAACCACTGAAGGTGATCGTCTGTGCACTTTAAATTGCATGCTTCTTGTTGTAACCATGACAATAAATGTGTAATTTGCAGGGATACTTCAGAATACACTTGTGCGGGTCCTGCAGGAGGGAAGGGACCAACAAAATATGGTCATTCAGGACGAAGGACTTCAACAAAGCAGCAGCGTCTGGAGGATAAAACAACAGAAGGCTTTAGTCCCACTGCCTCTTCATTTGCCTCACGTCTTACTGACAGTCATCACTTCATCACAGAACAGGATCATAACGTTAATGAAGCATTTATGTGTCTCTGCCGCCGCCGCCACCTCCGGCTTCTGCTGCAATTCACTGAAAGACATCGAGAGAGAAAGAGAGGAAGATATGCCGAAGATACAGACTGAGGAAGAGGACAATATAAGAGGGAAGAGCAGGAAGAGTGAGACACTTGCATCTCCTTCAGTCAAGCAGACTCTGGAGGTTTAAATGATTGTCGTGGGGCCGGCGTCTGCTGCAGTCATATTAAACAACAGCTTGTCTGCAGAAATAAGCTGCAGGGCTATTAGTTTACTCTCCATCTCCTTCCCTCGCTTCTCCTTCTACCCCCCATTTAGTGTGTGGGTTTGTGTGTATTCTGTTTTGTGTACATACACAATGGGACCACTGAGGTCTCAGTCTGATGTGTATGTTGCATGCACCAGTATTTTTGTCTGTCATGTGTGTTGCTTTTTGGTGTGTGTGTGTGTGTGTGTGTGCGTGTGTGTGCGTGTGTGTGTGTGTGTGTGTACCACTGGGTATGTGTTATGGGGTTTTTCCAAATACACACAGTGATCCCGTGTGCCCAGCTATTGATTTAGAAATGACTGGCCTGCTCACTCACACCATCTGCTCTGCTAACGAAGAACGACAGAGAGGGAGAGAGAGGGGGGGAGGAGAGGGGGGAGGGGGGGGGTGGGGGTGATCTCCCAGGCCCTTTCTCTCGACTCTGCAGCGTTTTAAAATGAAACAAGCGCTTCATACAAAGGGAACAAAAGAAACACGGACTGATGGACTGATATTGTGAGAGCACTGATTGTAATGTGATGCTGGCTAAGAGTGGATCAACAAGGTCACTCCATGTGTTGCTTTGGAAAGACAAGTCATTAGAAAGCGAGCATGACTGAACATAAGTTATGTCTGCACGTCGGTAGTTAAGCTGTTTGGTCATAAACGCGATTCATTTGATGAGAAATGTCAAAGGATCATCACAGTTATTACAAATCATTCAGGAGGGAGAACATGCAGGTGTGTCTTCTTCTGTGTGTGTGTGTGTGTGTGTGTGTGTGTGTGTCAACCAAATAGACTTCAATAAAGAAAGTACATTTTAAAGCTTTTTGTAATTCCACACTGAGCTTCAGTCTTGTTGTTTCTAAATGAACTCTCATTTCCATGTCACTTATTGAAACTGCTGAGAACTGTGAGTTCACAGACGTCACCTGCAGTCAGCCTTCTATTGGACAACACCACTGGTGTCCACTCATACCGCACTGTACGTGCTTACAGTCTATTTTCTTCTAAATGGGAACATCATTTACAAACTTGAATAAGAGCTGCAGGTAGTAACTGAGACCATAAACTCATCTGGAACTTCAAGTTCAAATTTAAATGGACTTCCCCCCTGGTTGCTCATTGCTACGTATACACGCACAGTCTCAGTCTAAGAGCCACAACACAGAAGAAGAAATCCCTGATTGCTGCGTTTTATTCAACATCATTTCACTACAATATAGTGTGAGTGTCATAGCTGGCAAAACATGTTTAGGTCACATAGCTTCAGCTTGTTTTTGGCCATTAAGTGGCTAATTCAGAGCAGCACTTCAAGGGCAGTGACAACATTGTTTCACACAATCACAATTATTCTTTAAATGCTTCTTTATCCACTGCCTTGTCTTTCACAGACATGAATAACACAGTGCACTGCGTGCCACTGGGGAAGTGACACAATTGGTGAGTAAAGCTTGTGAAAATGAGCTGAAACCCAGAGGAGTGAGTCTTCACTAGAGCGACGGCAGAGTCATCAGACCACCTCTGATGTGAGTGCGCGGAACAACACCAGGCATTTGGGGCTGAAATTAAAACCATGGTTGAGGGGGAGGATATCTGACATGATCATCCAGCTGGATTCAAATAAGGAAATCGTAATTACAAATAATTAATCTTGTGTAATCCCCTCTGAGCTTTGGTTTACTCAAAGCAACCTCTCCACTGCAAAGCCATGGCTTAACATTTCGTCTCTGCGTGAATCCAAATAAATCTTTTACTAAATATGATTTCTTTTTTTTTTCGAGTCGATAAAAGACAAAAGATGCAGCAATAGTGGGCGCTAAATAATAAGATGACAATTATGTTTATCTTCCTGCTCTGGCACTGACCTCCGACTGAAACCAGCCATCACGTAACAGCCTAAGATTAATAAGCCTTATACTAATTTTCTGCTCGTGACACGCGGCACATATCGACCCGAATTAATCAACAGCCGTATATAGACGAGTGTGAAGCAGGGGAAAAGCTGTCTGACAAATGCAGGCTGTGCTCATCTGCAGGCAATTTAATTGTGAAGAGGAGTCAGGAAAAGGGGAAGAGGAGGGGGAAATAAACGAGGCAATTTATCCATTAGTTTATGAAGTTCCTGTCCCTGAAGGTTTGAGGACATGATTAGAGGTCACTGACATTGATTTGTGTTTGTCGTGTGAGTGTAAATGTACTTCTATCTTTGTGGGGACCACTTTGAATCAAGACCTTATGGAGAGAGGATGTTTTGGTAAAGTGAGGAAGAAGAGGGACCACGTGACAATTACAAAGGACGTGCAACACGACATACACAGCGCTACGTTTTCATTTGAAAATGGCATTTTTAGATTGAAATGATCAGTATGCACATGCTGGTGTGACACGGAAGGTGATTTTCTTCAGACCAAAGATCAGACCAAATATATAAAGAAAGATGGAGAGTGAGAAGTCGAGGGGACAGAGAGGAAGACGGACAGAAAGAGATCATGAAGACAGCGGGAGCAAGAGTGGAAATGTGGGAAGATAAAAAGTTAAAAGGACGTTGGTTAAAGGAAAATGAAGGGAGGTTAAATATGGAAACTGAAAGAGACCGAAGGATGGGAGAGAGAAGGATAGAAAGGATGGAGAGCCAAAGAAAGGAAAGGATTCAGAAGATGAGTGGATGGAGGAAGACTTTGAAACCAAAGGGTAGATGAAAAAAATCTTACTTAAATAATGCAGCAGTTTAATGCACTTGTTGTTGTTGCCTTAGTTGTTAAATACTGAATTCTGCATTTACCTACAAGAGAAACCGTAATAGAAAGAGCAGACACACTTTCTCTATCAGACTCCACCTGTTGTTGACACATGAAAACTAACCAGAAATGTTATGAAATGTTCATAGAAATAAAACAGCAGTTATTTTCTACCTTGGAGATCAGACTTTTCACTGTAGGGCTCATTGAACCTTTGACACTAACAATGGATCTTAATGAAAAATCAAGATAAAACAACTGTCATTCCTATTGTTTTCGTCCACTGGTCAAGACAGTTGTTTTGAGTGCAATTCTAATTCATTTCTGTAGATATAACACCATCAGCCTTTTAAAAGTTCAGTCATATTCCGTGTCATACGACTTTCTCGGTGTAATGTTCAGAAAACTTGAGTCTGAGGACATTTCTGCTGCCTAGTGAGCAATGATCTGCTGGAAACTTGAGTCACAGTTTATTTCTAACAAGCAAAGTCTCTCATGACTGAGGGTGGAGTTAGTCACACAAGCATGTGCAGCCACAGAGCTCCAGTCTGTAGCACTGAGCAACGACCTGTTCCTTCATGATCGTTAACCCGCCCAGTGAACACATGTACGGCTGTGGCTGCCAGACAAACGCTGACTCCTCCACAAACACCTGTTTGTTTGGAATCTACAGTCATTCTGTAAATTCATGAGACTTGCCCTGAATTTGAAAGATTTTACTTTAAGGAATCAACGGGTTTGGGTCAGGCGTCCGTACTCAGACTAGAGAAGTCAAGACTGTACAGAAAAGTGGACGTAGTCTGCTGATCTAGAGACTGAAGGCAAAGTGTGAAGTAAATGAAACATGCTTTCTACTGAATGTACTTCAGGAGGCAACTCCATTGGTGTTTGTCTATGAGAAAACGAGGCAACTTCTCATTTGATTTATAATAATCTTTATCGAACGATTGAACTTTGGATATAGAACTTTAGTGAAAAATTAGTGAAGAACATCAAAATGTTACAGAGAGCTTCAAACTGTGGGGGGCACTATTGCACTTCCTGGTGTACAGTCTGCCACAAATTATTAGAAGAAGAATCTTTGATTACTTTTTTCACCACAGATTTATTGACCTGAACTTACCTGGAGACGCATCTCTGTGTGTCTGATCCAGAACATGAACGGAAAATTGTTTTTAACGTCCAGACTGAATATTCCAAACATTTTCTGGAGCATGTTGCAAACGATCTGCTCGTAGATTAACTGTCTAAACTATGACTGTTTAAACAGCAGATTTATGAATTATTCCTTTCAATCCTGGGGTGACATGAAGGTTTACAACCTTGGGTTTGTGACCTGGTCTGTACGAGGACCTTTCTGCATGGAGTCTGCGTGTCATCTGTCCAGGGTGTACCCTGACGTTTGCCCTATGTCAGCTGGGTTTGGCTCCAGCAGCCCTGCAACCCTCGTGTGGAGAATAAAGTGGTCGACAATGAATGAATGAATGAATGAAAAAGCAATAAAGATATAAAGTTGACTTCTTTGTTAAAATACTGTCAGAAATAAAGTTTTTGATATAGCAGCACTGTTCTCTATAGGTGTGAGATTCACAGTCGTTAAGACAAAAAAAGTCCATGAATACAGTTCTTGGTGACCGCTGGTGGAAATGCTTGACAACAAGTGTTGCCTAGCATCCTTGCTGTGACTCCTCAGCTCCTTTTAGACTGACATTCATTCCACTTACACCCTGGTAACTTTTACACAAACGTCACAACAACAATCTTTCTGTCAGACCTGTAACTTTTCTATAACACTTAGAGTCACATTAATTCAAATTTGCTGCAATAGCATGGGGTACAACATCCACGCAGAGATGAATAGAAAGAAAGACAATTGTCCTTTACCACAACACCATCACTGCAGTATACATATATATGTATATATATACGTATATATATATATATATATGTATATATATATACATATATATATATACGTATATATATATATATATATATATGAGTTTCACCTGCATCACAGTTATTGACTTACTATGTATTTTAATTTCTGAAAATAGTTTTTAGCCCACGGAAACCTTAACTCTCGGAAGAATTGACTTAATATCTATTTGTTGACTTCATGCACGTTGGATTTCTTTATTTTACGAAAGTGATGAATTGAAAAAAGCACGTTTATTTAGCTTTAACTAATCATGAACTGACCTTTCTCCATTACAGATCATCACAAATGTTCATGTTGTCATTAGCTTTAGTTTCAGTTAGAAAATCCTTACGTGAATATAAACACAATTCACCGTTCACAATACGTGGCAATGAATGCCTCGTTTTAGAAAATAACTCTCTCTTTTTTTTATACATTATTATATTATAAAAAAAATAATAATAAAAAAATAAACGAAAATAACTCTCTCCTTTTCTTTTTTTTAATATTATTATATTATAAAAAAAAAATAATAAAAAAAAATTAACGAAAATAACTCTCTACAGGACAACACACTGAAACCCTTCTGAAAAATCTCTCTTTTGTGAACAGAACAATCACAAAACCGGAGGTTGGTTCTGGTTTGGCCCAGAACTGACGTCAGATTGTGTGTCTGCGTTGACGAGGTGGAAGTTGGAGTAAGTTTTTAATAATACCCAGCTACATGTGGGCGGGGCATAAGTGGCCTGCATCCCCTCCTGACTTATTTTTGCCCTCCTTCATGTGTTGCCATTACACATGCGTCGCTTTGATTTTTCTTCTGAAGCTGCTGAAGTGAGCAGAATAAAGCAAAGGCAGGGTCACCGTCGCTGACGCAGTCGTAAGTCATAGTGTGTGTGTGTGTGTGTGTGTGTGGGAGAAGACAACAGCTGTTGTATCTGGAGAGAGATTGAGAGGGAGAAAGACAGACAAAGGAGGATGGTCAGAGAGAGAGAGAGAGAGAGAGAACTCCCTGAGGTGCGTCTGGGTGCCTAATAGTCTGAGAGATTCTGCCACAAAATATTGCATCCAGTGTTCTACAGGGGAGCTTTAGGGAGACGGCACGAGCTCAGACAAATGAGGTGGGCGAGTTTAACATCCCATGTAAAGCTGTGTGAGTAATGAAACTGGCTTCCTGATGCCACACCGCGCCGATCTGCCAGACGCTTTGGGGCATTGAACACAAAAATCCTTCCCTTGCTTCGACCATAAGAACAATCGTCTCACTTATCTAATATGACTAAAACTCAAAAAGAAGACACTGATGGTTGTGGATGAGGAGGTAGAGTGGGTTCTCTCAGTCCACAGCTTTTTACCTTTTTTTCAGGTGAAAGTCAGTGCACATGGGTATCTAATGTTATTTGCTGATCCTGGTGCAAATCTTCATAATGTGTTTACTGCCTCTCTGGTCAAACACCAGCCACTGTCTTTTTCCAATTTGTCCAGCCAGCAAGAGGATGGCTGTTCCAGGCAGTTCCAGGCTGTTCCAGGCTGTCCCAGGCAGTTCCAGGCTGTCCCATGCCCTTTTATAAACTCAGAAGCTGTCGCTCTGTCGTCTTTCTCTCGGTGTGAGCTCTTGAGAGGCTTGTCTCACTAGCTTCTCAATATTCAGATTAGTGTTCATACAAATACTCATTTCCATCACAACTCCCTGGTTTGGTTGCATCACCTGTCTGATCCACGTAAAAGAATAATGAACAGACACTAAAGGAGGAGAATGAGGTGGATGGTGGACAGCGAGGGGGACATGGAGACACTGTCTCTCTCTCTCTCTCTCTCTCACTCACTCAGATTTCAGCCCACTTTCTTGGCATTTTTTTTTTTATTGCATTTCCATCTTACATGAAAGACACAAAGAGACGTGGCACAGAAGTCCAGCAGCTGTTGATCCATGATGAACTTTCTTTGCTGCAGATTCTTGCACATAGAGGAATGTTCAGTTCATCTTCCTGTGATTCACTGTTTCCACCATGTTTCCAGTGCAGATGTTGTCATTCTTTATTCACTTCATATACTTCCATTGCACTTTAAGTATATTTCCATTCCATTTTGTATGTGCACTATTGACAACCCACCTACTGTAAATAATGTGTGTGAATGTCTGACTCGTGGTGTAATGGTTGACTTTTCATTATGAGTAGAGAAGCACTGAAGTCAATTTACTATTCAGTGATACAAGATGCAGATGCCATATTTAAAGTGTGTGTGTGTGTGTGTCATCAATCAATAATTCCATTATAACCTTTCAGCATAATGTAAATGGAGTGATCTCAGGGGGGAAATACACACACACACACACACAAACATGCAGAGCGCAGACATTCCCTTCATCTGTCTGTTAATAACACATCTGTCACATGGTTCACTTGACAGGTGCCTGTTTGGATAATAAATGCAAGGAACGTCTGTCCGTCAGCGACCATTCAAACACACAGAAAAGCACATAGTGAACGGGTTCTGCACTAGTTTAAATAATCACACAACAGTTCAGAGTGAGTTCATATTAGCTGTAGATCCCCAAACGCATCTGCAGCAACAACTACCTACACTGCAAAGGAACTTAAAACACACGAATCATAGACTGACCTGTACACAATTAACCAGAGAGAACAAAACCTCTGCCAAGGCTTAAAGACTTTGTCATTTTTATATTTTGATCTTCTAGATCCACAAGACTTTCTGGATCTGGATCAAACTTACAATCTTACACAAGTATGACAACATTCATCCTAATCTGTTAATGGGACTGAAGCATGTTACATTACATTCACACCAAATCCGTAATCTGGATCAGATCTGGATGAAACTTAGTCTGAAGATTTTATTTTTTATTTTTTTTTATAGTTTTATCCATTAGCCAACCAGCATGCCCAGTCAGTGGATTTGTATGTGGTTTCCATGATGGCGCCACCTGTGTTTGCCCACTTTAAGCCCACACCCACCATTTCCAGGCTACCTTGGTACTAAGTGGACATGGGCTTGAAGTGGACACATTATGCAGGTAACATGATTTCAGTAACACTGATCCCTCATGGGAAGCACAAGGATGGGGCCACTTGTAAACCATGGACCATATTTCCAGCCCGAATATAACCCTTATCTTATAAACCTATAAAATATGTACATTTTCACCAGCGAGGTGATACATTTTCTTGAAAAATAAAGAATAATACTCATAAATATTGCAGTTTTAATAGGGTCGTCACACCTCTTGTGGTACTGATTGTTTACTATTATTTGAATTGATAATATTGAGTTATTTCTCATCAAGCCTGGAGTATAATGTGTGGTGCTGAGTGTTCCCTGAATGCAGGGACCGTCCAGCCTGAGCTGAGGTGGTTTCTGAGTCATGGTAACGTTCTAGAACGCCACGGGGTTCCACCTGCGTCCAGCAAGGCAGCATCAACAGTTGCTTTCTCTCTCTCTCACCTCCTTTCCTTCCTTCCCTCCTTTCCTCCCTGCAGCCGTCAGATGGATCAATGAGTGAAAATGAGACGGACACGAGCAATTTCCTTCCATGTAGCCTGGATAACGTATCAATCACCCAGCAGGCAGCTCACATCATAGCTTGTCACGTTGCATCCACACTGCAGCCCACTGATGCCTGTTAAGCCGCAGTGATCAGAGTCAGTATCCACCCACTAATGGAGACCACAGCAGATCTATGTTCAAAGCTGAAAACTAAACATAAAACCGTAAATTAGACAGAAAAGTCTCACAGCATTTAAACAAGAGTTTTTTAAAACAGCAACATTATAATATAACACTTTTTTATTTATTTCATAAGCTATTAAATTAACCAAAAAACCATGCACCTTGCTAATTATGTCTTTATTGGAGTTTCTAATGAGCACAAATAATTCAGAAACACAATCAGTTATTCACTTTAGCAATTCTTAATTAATGGTTTTAATGAAAAACAGAAGGGGGAGGAGATTGGGGAAAAAACAAATCCCTTGTGGAAGATTGAATGGTTATTATTCCATTTTTCCTTGACTGTTTTTCTCTGCTTATAATAAATTTCATTGTAATTGTATGACTTTAAGGATTTTTTAAATATCTCTAACTGTCGTCACATGTTATCGTTTCTGTGAAGTTACAGCAGCTCCAGCTCACCACATGGACCCTGTCTTTCATTTCTCAAACATTAATGTGAGTAAAATCTCAACAATTTATGAGTTAAATAATCAAACTCATGCCTTTGATGTCATTATATCACCTAGTGCCAGTGATATGAGGGTGCATGCAGAGAGTAGGAACATGAGTTTAATAAGTTTAATAATAATTGTCATGATCTTCTCTCTCAGTCACCTCAGCTCATCAGCCCCTCCTTCTCCTCACCTGCCTGCCAGCCCCTCCCTGCTCATTAGTCCAGCCCCTCCCCACCTGTTGCACTCAGCTGCCTCTGATCACCAATCAACCCAGTACATAAACTCACCTCTCAGTTCACTCAGTGCCGGGTTCTTCTGTGTCGTCAGAACTAGTCTCACCAGCACGTTTAATATAATAAATGCAATAAATCATGTGTCACTGTTAACAGAGGGTCTCAGAGCTGGAGAGACAGGTCGTCTGTCTGTCTGTCTGTCTGTCTGTCTGCCTGTCTGTGTTAATCTGATGAGAGGAGCTGAACATGCATGTTTGACAAACCTGCAGATGAAACTTACACCCTTACCTTGCTACACTGCAGCTTTAACACACATATGTGAATTGAAGATTGTCCTCCAGTTCATAGGAAATCATGTTGCTGTCAAAACAGATTTATTGCCCATGGTCATGTTGACCTGACAGAATGTTCAGGAGTAAAAAAACATGTTTGAGGACGCTGTGACTGACCTGAGGCCTTTGTTGACATATCACGTTACGATGGACAACCTGCATAAATGTAGGGGAAAAAGTAAGGGACAGTAACATGTTATCGCATGGTGTCGAGAGTACTTACAGGTGTAAGACCATCGATGATGTCACTAATTATTTGTCCACAACTGGGCTATTTGCAGGGTCTGTAAACAAAAGTCTTGGTAAAACAGCGTAAAAAATAGAAGAATTACTGAAAAATATCAACATGACAGAAAATAGAGATAAACCATGTGATTGTATGATGTGCACATGACCAAACCATCTTAATGTTGAGATCCAAACTGTTCAATCTAATCCTGTTCATCCTGGTCACTCCCAACAAAAACCTCAGCATCTTCAGCTCGTGATCCATGATCCACGTGATCCACGTCAACCATTTTATTTGTCTCATGTCAATACAGATGGAGACAATAGCAACATAGAGCTAGTACACAAAGAATTATTCCCTGTATATACACAAACCCTCCCTCACTCACTTTCTGGTAGTTTTGCTTGACAGCGGCCATTTTCAGAAGAAGGACACATCATGCAAATGACGGTGTGTTGTTTCTGTTCCCAAAGACCACGTTCACACCAGGTCAGAATGGGGTCAAGGGTCATTGAGATCACAATGATCTTGACCTTGGACCACCAGAGAAGAAGCAGTTTATCCACAAGTCAAATTAGGGAAAGCTCCTCATGTTTAAAAGAAACACTTCACCCAAGACCAAGAGGTCACACCATAGCAAACTGCTTTTCTTGTTAAAATGAGGAATGTTTATTATTCAAATATATAGAACTTCACATTTTAGCAGTTACAAAAAATGTGAAAACAAAACAAGAAAACGCTGCAATAACTCCAAGCAACGCTTTCCCCCAGATCCAGTCCTGCATCTTTTTGTTTTGTTAAAGTCACTTCTGAACCTTCTTCTCAGTGCCTGCAGGGGAAGGATAAGTGTGTGTGTGTGCAGTGGGAAACACTTTCTTATTCAACTCCAGCAAATGTTATGTTAAAGGCTTCCTTGGTGACTTGATTCAGCATGCCCCTCCATCTCCGATGTCTCAGCGAGCCAAAGCTGTGAGCTAGATCACAGTGTGAAGTTTTATTTTCATACACTCTGTATTTAAATACATATTCCTGGCTGATGGAAAACATCTTCAGCACAAACAAACACTGTGTTTACATTTTTCCACTAAAAATACACACTCTACTCTACAAATTTAACATTTAAACTTTAAACGGATGATTCAGGTCTTTTGAAAACATGGCTGCCAGCAGGGACATAAGGAAAAACTGATTTTAGCCACTTAACAAATAAAACAAACACCTGCTTACATCTGTGAGGTCTTACAAATAGCACATTACATTCATTTAGTCATTTAGCAGAAGCTTTTATCCAGGGTTTGATCATGTCCTGGACGTAGTCTGGATTTGTAGCATGGAATGCCAGCACTCGAGTCTTGAAGCGGACGCGAGCAGCTACAGGAAGCCAGTGAAGGGAGCGTTGAAGACCCGTCGACCTGCTGCATTCTGGAGAGCTGCAGAGGTCGAATGGCAGGGAGACCGGCCAGGAGGGAGGTGCAGTAGTCCAAGTGTGAGATGACACAAGTCTGGACCAGAACCTGTGCCGCCTTCTGGGTTAGAAGAGGTCGTATCCTCCTGATGTTGTGCAACACGTATCTGCAAGATCCAGCTGTTGCAGCAATGTTGGCGGTGAGGGAGAGATGGTCGTCACGCCCAGGTTCCTGTTGTTGAGGGTGATGGTCAAGTGTGCGGTGGAAGAGTCCTTAAATATGTTATATTAAATATGTTTGATGATTATCTTGATCAAAACTTAAGTTTGTGTTATTGTGTAAACCACTCACAGTTTTTACATCATGGCACAGAGGAGTCCACTGCTGCCTCTATCATTAAAGATCATTTTCTCATCATGTTTGTGTACGTTACAGAAACGTAGAAAACGAGCCGGTATAAACCAGCAGATTTTTCTAAACAGACATTGGTGTAAAAGAGTGAGTGGTTTTCAAACGCCGGTCTAATGGTGAAACAATGGGAACACCCTCTCTCTTTTTTAGACACAGGAGATTCAGTTGTCCTCAAAATACAACGTTGTAGTTCTGTACATTTCCACGGATTCTTCAGTTTCCCTGTGAACAAATTGACTGTTTTGTGTTAACGAAAGTTCAGAGAGAGAAATCCTGACAAGTATCCAGAAACACAACATGTTGAGAATATTGGTTAAAAGAAGGATAAAAAATGGCAGCCATCCCAGATCTGGCTTCAGACCAAATGTGAATAAACTGATCTTTGCACCGAGAGCTCTGTCCACCAAACATCAACCAAATCTGTTGGTAACTTTTTTGATATAAAAACACAGAAAAAAAGACAGATGGACAAACAGACAAGTACAAACACAACTCCTTCCAAATTCACTGGCGAGTTAATAAATCTGTAAAAACATTGTTTCTGAAAGAGAGCGAGAGAAAACTGACTGGACTGAATGTGGACGAGTGAAAACACCACCAACACTATCAGTGTAACACTTTGTGAGACTCTTCTCTCCTCCACCTCCCAACAAACAGCTTTCAGTAGCAGAGGCTTTATGTATGTATGTATATATATATATATGACATATCACAGGCAGCGGCTAAATCGCAGACAGAAGGCTCCATTTGGGGTTCACCCAAAGGTCTGCCGCATCCCGCTGCCACAGCTGTGCATTTATTCTAAAATGGCTGCCGGTTATTTGTGCATTACAGGCCCACTTTGAGCGATACCGTTCTCAGTTTAATGTGGAAAAGGCGGCAGGCGGCGAACTATCCATCATAACCTCCTAAAAGTCACAGAGTGAGAAATGACACGGTGCTTTCAGTACATTGTTCAAAGCCCCAAAAAGGCCAACCCCTCCATTACTGCTCTATAAAAAACAGTGAGACTGATAACCCGTCTGTCTTTCTCTCTGCCTCTCTCTCTTTGTGACAGGAATTAGATGGTTAGATAAACAGCGAGCAGAGGAGAGCTGACATTTCACAAAATGGAAGAAAGAAAACGTGAAAAAGGAGGGTGGGTGTGTGTGTGTGTGGGGGGGTGGAGTCAGTGAGCTCCCTGTAAAGGCGGCTCAGTTAAACCTTGTATTTGTTTATTCGCCTCTATGAAACCAGAGCGGCTGGAGGTCAGCGTGTGCCACGTCAACATGGTGCTCTTGAAATCTCTGGCAGGAAATTAACATCTTACTTATGTTCGGCTCTCTGAAAGTAACACACTGCTGCTCCACACTCACACACAAAACAACACAAAAAACACTGGAGTGAGTCCACTAATGGAGCGGCTGGTGGCTCGATGCCTGCCCCACTCGTCAAAACACCAAACCCCAAACTATCCAAGATGACTGCCAACAGTCCCAGAGTGCTCTGTGAATACACTTTAGTCTACAATAGTTTAATATTAAATCCTGACACCGATCACACTATAAGTGACAGATTCTAACCCCATTCAAATACTATTTTACAGTGTTAAATGATTAACTGTCGTTTAACTGACTAGTCTTTGACATGAAGGTTAACATCATGGTGTCAGCTGAGGATTATCTGTTGATTATTGTCAAGGAAACATCAGATCACAGATTTGTTGACAGTTACTTGCTCGTCTTTTGACGTACAATAATTCTATAGGCACAAACGACACAAAGGTACAGAGTGAGGCAGCAGTGTCACCACAAGCTGAAGACACTGATTTTCTCAAGAGACTTTGGTGTTTACAAACTTCAGTTTCCAGTGAAAATGCTGTCTGACGGTAAAGTAAAGCAAACATTACATGTGTGAACGTGAGCCTTTTGTTAAAGGGCTAATATCTTTATTTTCCTGCAGTTTCCAGTGTAAATGCGTCCATGTCTCTGGTTCCCTCACACAAACAGACACACGTCCAAAAAGACAAAAATAGATGAGTTTCCATTATATCTGCACATTCCATAAAGCATCATTTGTGTGTATGAAAAGTGTGGATGAAAGTAGTTAGTCATGCACTGTTGTCATTACAAGATTATTATGAGACAATTTTCTTTCTTGAAGTTTTATTTAATTAATAATTATTTATTAATTATGTTTTATATCCTTCCATTTGTTCAGTTTATTAATTTATTGTAAACTAATTCCTCCTTTAAAAATCTGGGTGTGTTAGTAAAAGAGCAGGTTAAAGAAAAACTTTTACCAGGCAGATGTTTTAAATCCACACGTTCTGAACAGCTGAACACAGAGAGAGAGAGAGAGACAGAGACAGAGAGAGAGACAGCGAGAGAGAGACAGAGAGAGAGAGAGAGACGATTGAAGAGCAATCACAGAGGAGAAATGTCATATTTGCATATCTGGTAAATACATCACAGGACAGCCATTAAGGCCATTTCCACTGCTTTCACAGAGAACGGGTCTATGTGCAATTTTAAGAGGAAGATAAAGGTCTTATTGGAGGGGAGGGAAACCTATCACACACACACACACACACACACACTTATAGGGAGAGTCTATCTTATAAAAACTATGAAAACATGTATCAATTGAATGCTTTATTAATAAAAGTTATTAAAGGGAAACTGGTTTTATGTATTCAAGCTTTTTTTAGGACTCTTTTCTCAACCATGTGCTCGCTCTCATCATAGTCACTGTTGACTGACTCGTACTCGTGGGTCACTCTGGAGGCAGAAGCACAGCAAATTGCCCTGAACAGCCGTGATGGTCAAAATCACACATGAGCCAGAAGCACCATCTCCCCCACGCTCGCTCTCTCTCTCCCTCTCTGCTGCTGCACGTCTGCTATAAATGACACGTGTGTGTGTGTGTACTTTCAAAGAAAATTGAATATTAATGAAAAGCCAAGAAAAAAAACAGCATAGAAAAAAAAAACATTCATAAAGCGGATTGTGGGAGAGAGGAGCGTTGAACGTCTCGGAGCGTCAAGACACGTCTATCATTTATCAGAATCTGACTGCTAATATCATAGACGAGGTTTATAATAGATCTGACTGTTCTCACACCACAAAAATAAACCAAACTATAAAACACAAACCCCGCCCACCTCATGGTGCTTCAGTGTTTGATTAACATGCAGGTGAATGGAAGTGGCCAGTGCTTTGGGGCATTTTGCAGCCACTCAGAAAAGAGCTGAGCTTGTGAGCTTCTGCATCTGAATGTCTGCTTCTGTAAAGCGAGGCTTGAAGTGCATATGCAATTATTAAATATTTAAAATTTTAAATTAAAATATGAAAACTATTTTATGGGCTAAAACCAAGAGCTGAAGAACAGGTCCCAGAGTGGGAAAGTCTCAAAACGCCCCCCTTGTGCTTCCATGTAGACAACGATAAGCTACTTTGGGAAAAACAAAACGATGTCCCGCTGGTTTTGCATTCATTGATACTTATCTTTTTTCTTGTGTTTGGAGATTGTTTGTAACTTTAAAGAAATTAATTTTAAAGAAAGTATACACTCAAACAAACATAGTTATAAGTAGTGTATTACATTTCTTTGAATAAACTCGTCTAAATTTGCATGCTGTAACTTTCCCACGTCAAAGGCATCGAAGCAGCAGTTGTGCAGCTGATAAACAACACACACACAGTCAGTGTGTGTGTGTGTGTGTGTGTTTGTCCTGTGATGGACTCGACACATGCTCACACACCTTGGTGTATTTTTGGAGCTGCCAAGTCCTTTTCACTGGATGAACCTGAAGTATGAAACATGCTGGACTCAGAGACGCAGAGCTGGATTAGAGTACATTAGTAAGCTGTGGTTAGCACTGCCACTCAGGCCTAACTTCCCTGTTAGCGGAAATGTGTTAATGAAGAAGTGAGTCAGCCCACTCCATTTGGCACCGGTCGTCTCTTACTCCTTTTCAACCCATCTGCTTCAGTCAGACTCTGCCAATATCTCAATTAGAGCGTTCCAAGACAGGTCTCACACTGAAGCCCTGTGATTTCTGCCATCACTCCTCTCCAAACAATAGGACCTTGTTTTGATTTGATTAAAATAGATTAATTAATTACTGTGCACCAAAGCTGTTGTTTGTGATTAATGAGGCAGCAACACCTAATCAGCTGGCAGAGGAAGGCGCCTGATTGGCTGTCCTCCCTGTCTCACCTCACTGTTTATTACTCAACTAAACTAAACCCGGCTGGACTGCGCTGAGAGGTTGTTAACTGATTCTTCAGCACATTCTCATATTTATGTCTTCCACCAAAACACTGATGGTGGTTGACCCACGAGAATCTCAGCTCTTCACACTGAAGTGGCAGTGGCAGGTAAAGGTAACCATGTCTAAAGATAAAGAGCAGACACAAAGAAAACATCATGATTATTGATTTTCTGAAGCCACACTTTTGGATTCTTCTCATATGTTCTCTCCTGAACTAAAGTCTATAAAGAAAAGCAGTGATTTCCCATCACTGTGTGTGTGTGTGTGTGTGTGTGTGTGTGTGTGACATGAGTGGATGAAGTGGTGAGAGCCTGGACTATAAACCCTCCTTTACCTGCTCACTTTCCCCAAACCAAAAGCAGAATCTGTGTGTATTGTAGTGCGTCTGTTTATTTGTCAGAAGCTCTTGCCAGAGTTTGTTAGTTACTGTTTTGTGATACGTTGTGTATTCAAAGCCGTGCATATTGTAGTGTTGGTGTAAAATGTCAATGTTAAAGGTGGCAGAGTAGCAGAGGGAACACTTTGATTTTCTCTGTTTTTAACTTCGCTGCTTTGTTGTTTATGTTGTGTTTTCTTCAATGAAGGTTTATTTAGAAGTTGTTGTGTTTATTCTTGGCATTGCTCGTCTCCACAGTTAATAAAAGCTGCTACACTCTGACTTGTGCTTTCTTTGGAGAGAAAGTGTGTTGAGTGTCACACGCATGTTATCCCAGGTTTTCCCCTCAGACAGAGACATGGATTCACTTTCTGTTACTCGTTTACTGAGGTGGAAAAAGACCTGAGGTCGTGGGGCCATGTTTGATAAGGTGTTTAAGTTCATATTTTTATTTTATTTGGATAGATACCTCCTTTTGATATTGTACTTTGGAGTAAATTGAATTGTGTACATTGTTTAGTGCTGTTGTTTAAATTCAATCTTTGTCCAGCAGCTTCTATTTGTTCAGTCATGCATTTAGTTGATTATTATTTAGTTTATTTTTTACTTCCTAGTTACTTTAGTTATTAGGATTTCTTTACTTTTGTCAATTAACATTTTAATTAAAGAAAAAAAAAGCATCATCTTATACATTTGTACCTGCTTAAGTTTGTGATATTTTAAGAACATTTTTTGCTCAGTATCAGATTGTGACTGGAAAGTTTTCAGTTCTTTGTTGTTTTCTAAACTTTCTCCCTTCACCAAATTCACAGCACACAGGAGTTGTCGATCCACTCCTGCCTCCATCAGTAAGTTCAGACGTGTTATTTTGACACTTCAATGTGTAAAATCTTTGTTTGGATTTACCTCAGGAACAAAAATGAACAAAATTGAGGCAGCAGTAGACGAACAGCTCCTGTGTCCCAGTGAGTGAGTGGGTTCTAAACATCAGTGTCCAGTTGGAAAGGTCTGTCTTACAGTGAGATCATGGACCTAAGGAGGTGTCGTGTCCCTGCTGGCAGCCTCGGTTTTAATGAGTGCAAGCATGACTGTTTCATGCTGGATCCTAAGGCAGGGGGCTTGCACAGCTCCATCAGCAATAATCACTATCTGATAGAACCACACTTAAAAAGTCTGTCTTAATTGTCGGGACGAGGAGCTTTCACTTTCCTGGACTGAAAAAAGTTTCTCTGCCCTATTTAATAAAAGCAAAAAAAGAACAGAACAACAACATCTGCAGCTCCTCCTTTGCCTTAATAAAAAGCAACATATGGATGGCTGCTTGTCAGAGATGGAGGGGGAAATGAACAGATCCGTCTCACATAGACACTGGGATGAAAGATTGGAAAGAAGTGAAACACACAGTGCAAACAGAATAGCAGCGGCGCGGCTGTATTCCGGGCTTGGCTTCCTTCCTTCCGCTCCCTCGCACTCACACACATAAATCACAGGCAGGACTGTCCTTGCATGATAGAGCCAAATTATTATGGCTAAACACACAAGAATACAGGATGATTAAAGTGTCTGCGGCGTGAGAAGAAGAGATGGAGACATGATTTATTGCCCTCCTGAAATGTAAAAAAAACCCCGACTGTTTCTGTCGTGGGGAGGACGTTGCACAGTAATGGCGCCGACTGTCTGTGAATACTGTTGGCATTTTAATACCACTCGTGTCAGTCAGTCTGCAGGTGGACAAAGATACTTTTACTTTCTAGTGACTTTTAGACGTGAATAAAATCTAATTCTAATGGAATGTCTTGTTGTGAATGTGAATGTGAATGTGTGTGTGAGTGTGAATGTAAAACAAATACTGACAGTGTTATTCATTTAGGATAATTAAGAGATAATCATGTGACATTTATCATGTGGTATCAATGACAAACAGCTGCATTCAGTGCATTATCACTTCCATTATCTCAAATTAAGATGGTACATTTTTGTCCTTTGTGTCAAGCAGAGTTAACGTTTCTTATTTCTATCGTTTGGTTGATCAAAGTATAAATAACAAACCTTTCAGCTTCTCCCTCTCGAGGAGTTGCCAGATGATTTGGCAGAGATTTTTTTCCGAGATGTTCCTCCTGACGCAACCCTCAACTGTATCTGGGCTTGTGTCTAATGAAATTATAAATAAAAGAAGCGACTTAAGCAACATATGCACAATAAAACCAAAGTATCTGCTCAAGCGAGAAGAAATGAGTCTTCTGTCACAGCTCAGGAGCTGCCATTGAAAACATGGCTTCAGTTCTTAAGTCTTCAGTATAATACGCTTACTAATAGTTAATATTACTCATGTATCAGCTGCTTTTCATTCAAACTAACATCATACATCATATCATAGCAATTCATTAAAAAAGATCCATGTGCATGTGTATTTTGTGCATTATATAAGAACCTAATTGCTGTCCCTGCATATTGTCATTTATCTATACCCTGCCTGCTTACTTGCCCTTTTATGGCCATAAATTGTGGTTAGCCCTTACACTGCTAATCGAGGGAACAATGTTTTCTGCACATAAATTATGAATAAGTGAAATGTCACAGGACGATGAGAGGACTAAACTGTGCCTTGTAAATAATCCATTCATCACTGAGGAAAATCACCAGAAGATTTATGAAGCATAACAACGGTGTCAGCTCCATGCTCTCAAGGCTTTGACGTAATAATAGACAATTAGAAAAACCACAGTTGTGGCCAACAAGATAGTAGGCAAAGCATTTCCAGACACACAACAAAAGACATCAACACAATATCTATCTATTCAATTTTACAATCTTTTAATCTTGTGTAACTCTTTCACAGGATTTTTAAACCAGTGTCTTATTGTCACCCCTGCCTCACCCTCACCCTCACCCTCACACGAGCTGTGATGTCACATGCAAAGCAGAAGCCGATAAAACCCCTGTAGAGTGATTTGACCTGCGAGTGAAAGCCATTTACACGTTCCCACAGGTGAGAAATCTGATTAAACCTGGGAATAAATGGGGGTTTTGACCACTGGATATGTTTTATCAATATTTTTAGAATGTAATGAAATTGTATAATCTCCAACAACTACCAGGGAAATGTCTAAAATCTCAATATTTAACAGAGGAAATATTCTCAATTAACTGATTCTAGTGATTCAGTTACACTGAAACAACAGGTTATCGGTGTGGAAATGGATTGTTCTATGTGTGACTATTGATCCGTTTAAGAAGAGTGTTCAGGACAGCATTCTAGGTGACTCATAGGAACGGTTCAGTTGGGTACAGTAAGGCACCAAAATAAACAGCCCCAATGGTTCCATTCTTTGGCACAAAGTTACTGTTCTCAGTTGAAACACAAGCCTGACCCACGGCTTTACCATTCCAAACCATACCACACGGCACCAAACAGAACCGAACCATGATGGAAACACAAATGTACTATTGCATACAGACCATAAGAGAGGCATCAGACCCAGCGTATGAAAGGCTCAGGGTCACAGGTGCAGCCCTTGGTGTCACACCAACCAGTTTGAAGGTGGTGTTTAGTGTAGAATGGTATAATAGCTGCAGGTGTTGAGGGTTAGCCTGTTAATGGAAGGAGGAATGTTTGAAGTACAAGAAAAGGTTTGTTTTGCTAAGAGCGTTTAAGAGGAACACAAACCACGAGGGTGCTTCATTGTTGTGCTGGGGTTTAGATGTTCTTCCCTTTGAATTCAGATGAAGCATTCATAACAACACTGAATTACAAAAAAATGCAAATTGCACTTTAGAAAGTTTATATGTTGCAGGCTCACTTGCTTTTGAACTGATTGCCCTGATATCCTTAATTTCCGTTGATGGGGAAAAAAAAACAAAAGCAAAGAGCACTACTCAAATAGCACTTAAGCTGCATGTGGAGCTATCATCCTTACAATGTGTTCTCTATTAGAATATACAGCACTTAAATAGAAGCCATTGTACTGAGGGTGCTCACGATGATTTCCTGCACTGAGGGAAATGTTTATGCATGAGTGTTTTTGCACCTCCTCCTCCTCGTCCTCCTCCTCTTCCCTCACTCTCTGTCAAATGCCATAAGAATTATTGTTGGCATTATTCAATTTGAGCCTTCACCTCTCATTAACACAACGCACGGCGTACACCGAGGAATCCAAACCTCCAGTTTGCAGCTGCACTGACGATTTCTCAATTGACATGGGGTTGCATCACTGTTGCAAGCGTATGCAAATAAGCCTAATGGTTATTCATTTTGCATGTTTGTATGTGTGTGATTACAGTGTTGGACTGTGTGCTTAGCATCTCAGAGCATTCAGTCAGGAGACTTTAGCCTTATTAAACTGAATTATGGAGGCATATTGGATATCTCGCTGTTCAGCCATGTCTTCATTTTTATCAGCGTCAAATGCAGAATATAGAATATAGAATAGAGAAGGTAAAACTGCACTGATGCACGTGCATGCTCAGAATTAAAAAAATAATAATCTGGTGATCAGGTTTCCCTGCAACAGTACCGTGACATACTGCTACTATGTAGAGCATTGTTATCAGCTGGTATTACTAATAATGGCTAATAATGACAAATAATGGCTAATAATGACTAATAATGGCTAATAATGGTTAATAACGACTAATAATGGTTAATAATGGCTACTAATGGTTAATAATGACTAATAATGGCTAATAATGGTTAATAATTAATAATAATGGTTAATAATTAATAATAATGGCTAATAATGGTTAATAATGACTAATAGTGGCTAATAATGGTTAATAATGGTTAATAATGACTAATAATGGCTAATAATGGTTAATAATGGTTAATAATGACTAATAATGATTAATAATGGTTAATAAGGACTAATAATGGCTAATAATGTCTAATAATGGCGAGCTTGTGAAACATTTGCGTTTCTGACTTGTCAGCTGGAACGCAGAGAACTCGGGGGGTGACGTCCGTCCTACTTCTGATTTACGAGTTCTGATGTCAATGGAACGTAGCATAACACCAGACGTTGTACTTATATGTACCGTATGTACAGTATAGGATGATATGCTCCACAGGATTATAACAGCCAGTGAAATGAAACACAGGAACTGCAGACACGACTGGCAAAGACGCTGTTGTGACCCAACGACAGAGTCTCCTAAACAACAGGGAACCTTAACACAATGATGACAGAAGTGATGACTTTTGTATACATCCAACACTGAAGAGCAGCTGTTGATTCAGCTGTTGCTTCCATTTTAAGCAACTTGCTCCATGGAGGCAAAAGTCTGGGAGAGCTCCATAGACCTACAACCAATTATTTGGTTGTAGGTCTAATCCATTGTGTACAGAGGTGACGACAGCCTTTCCTGACTCCATCTCAAGAAGAACTGTTAGCTTCGGCTCGTGTTTGTGAGAAGATTTTAACGCTAAGATGAAAAACTATCATCTTTCCCTAAACAGTGGGAAACAGGAAATGGTTGTCATCACCCCAATTTCCTCAGTTCAGCCAAATATGCCACATGTGATGAAGCACTATCATGATGATGAGCACATTAGCAGTGGAAATCTCTAGGTGATTTGATTATAAAACAATTATCGATGCATCAGAAGTTTTCTTTGACTGCAAAGAAAACTCTCATCCATGTTCATACGCAGGTGCACTCCGATATCATAAGAGTTAATATGTTGTTCCATTTGTATCAATGAAAGATAATGTTTTCTTCTGTTAAAGTGTGTAAATCTATAGAGAGAGAGAGAGTGCAGATAAAGACATGTTTGTGGCTACAGAGCTGTGCTGTTGTAATGAAATTGAGACACTCGCTGCAGCAATCAGCTGTTTGTATTTTAGATTATTGATTTTTCTGCATTTTTCCGACATCACAAACTCATGAGAGATGAGTGATGCATCTAAGAATCGAGTTTTTTCTCCACCCCTGACACATGTCCGTGGTTTGCTGGAGACGGGGTTGAATGTCCCCATCAGAGAGGTTATTTACTCACGTCGGTTGTACTTGAAGTTGCACTGAAGGATTTATGTAATGTTACTTCTTCTTAAACATGAACACACAGTGTCGGTGTTATGAAATAAAGAGAGTAATGGCTGTTTCATTGCAGAACCTGTTGTGATTGTGAACACGGTGGAGGTCAGTGGCCCCGTTCATCCTCCATCACTGCTCAGTGGCTCCAGACACACATTCACACATTCACCACTGATATTGCAGATGACACACCACGTATTTTCATCTCATTCCATGTTCCTGATTTCATTTCTGTTTGATATAGACATAAATCACACTTTAACTTGCTCCAAAAGCTGCGTTTCCCTCCTTTATTTGTCATGGCCTTGAGCCGGGTCATGACAGCTGCTGCTACTCGTCCTCATCAGGCTCTGCTTTCAGTGAGCACAGCGAGCCTCAGATCACTGATGGTCAGAGGTCATAACAGACAGTTGCAACCGATTAATGTTGCTGCAAACAGCGTGAACATCACAGGGAAATGGTTATTATTTTGCAATCATGTTAGCAGCACAGTCAGACTGACATTTGACAGTGTGGAAAAAATGCAGCTCTCTCTCTCTCTCATTTGTTGAAATGGAACAGTCCACTGACAAAAACATCAAAAAAACACAGGGTTGACTGTCAGAAGAGAAAGTTAAACATGGATCATCAAACTGGAACAGGAAGTGTGAATCCACTTTGCTGTCACTCACTGGTTTACAAACTTCTGTTCTGATGCCTTGAGTTTAGGACCATGTTGTTTTTTTAAACCATATTTCGAAGAATGGGGTTGTAGTAGCGTACTGTATTCAAGGAAATGGGCGTGCTCTCTCACTTTTGAGTCATTTATGCTGCGTTCCACTTACATTGGAACTCGGAATTCAGAAGAAGGAGGAACTTTATCCCAAAGTTCATCGCTTTCCAGTTGAGAAGTCTAGAAAAAAAAGGATGCAAACGTATCTCGGGCTCGCCATTGATTGTCACTCTTACTAATACCAATCAATAGCAACGCTCTACATGGTTTTGTGTGCACACAAACGGCGTAGCAACATGTTATTTACTGTAAAAGTAGTGTTTATGGTGGCAGCCATCATGGAATCCCATGTCAGGGTGGGTGAGGGTGCTTCGAGGAGTTCCCTGAAAAAAATGAAAGTGCCATTAGACTTTGTTTGGGTTACGGGTTTGTTCTTATTTTAAAGAGAGGATTCACTCTTTAAATGAATAATGAATCACTGGTGCAGACAACAGGATCTTCAGATATTAATGTTCTGTTATTATTATTTTCAGTTGTATGAAAGCACATCCAGTGACTCCACTATGATTCCAGCTCTGGTGATGAGTGGTTGTAGGGATTTGGGCCGGTAACAGTCTCCCACGAGTCTATTCAACTGGCAGCCCACGGGTCAAACCCACCCTTTCTTCATTTTTTATAAATTAATAAAATGCACAGGAATATTTATTTATGAAGTGTTTTATCTCATGCATACTGTACATCCGACGTTTGCTTTGAATGAAAGAGTGAGTATAGAGACCAGAAAGGAGACCAGAAGGAAGTACACCGGGTCTTTGTGGATCTAGAGGAAGCTCATGATGGGGTGCCAAGAGAAGAACGTGGTGCTGAATATGGAAGTTAGGAGTGGCAGAGAAGTGTGTGAGGGTGGTGCAGGACATGTGTGAGGACAGTGAGACAGTGGTGAGATGTGCAGTTGGACTGACAGATGGGTTCAAGGTGAAGGTGAGATTACATCATTGATCAGCTCTGAACCTCTTTTTGTTTGCAACGGTGATGGACAGTTTGACAGATGAGGTCAGGCCAGAGTCTCTGTGCACTGTTGTTTGAAGATGATATTGTAATGTGCAGACGGAGAACCTGGAGAGGTGGAGGTCTGCACTTAAGGGAACAGAAATGAAGTCTGCAGGGGAAACATGTCGTGGTGATGAAAGCTACGGAAAACCACACGGACATAAACAGAATTTAAAAAGCAGAAGAAGAAAATGAAGAAACAAGTGTTATATGTGGAGATTTACCAGCAGCTCTAGAAGAGAGAGAGAGAAGGGGTGATGGGGGGCCTCGGCTTCTGTTTCCCCTCATCTTCATAATCATAAGACACCCTGGGTGCTGCAGCTGTGCCAATATCCTGTGAATGGGCCCCACATCGGCGTGTGTGAGTAGCAGTGGGGAGGGGGAGCGGGACACGGGGGATTATATTACTCTGTAAGCCTGAGCGTCCGGGTCGCTCTGCCTGTCACACGCTGGAGAACAGAGTGGAGGGACCTCTGGAAACAGGAGGCCTCCAGAATTACGGAAATTGGATCAAATTTTGAAAAATGGCCCTCAACTCGAACAGCCCGCACACGCCCTCCCTCTCCGCCTCCCCCCATCCCCCTCCCCCCGCCGGACTCACCTGCCCTCACTTTTCATTCAGTGCTGCCGCAGACTGCCAGCTATTCAGCTCTGCTGGTAAACAACCTCATAAAAAAAGGAGACAAGAGGAATATGAAATAGAGCGGCGTTCGCTCAGACACACACGTTCACACACTGATGCACATGTGATACATCACCAAATACTGTACGAGGGAAAACAGCGCTGAGCTTTCTCAGCTGAACACTCAGCTGAGCGCTGGGAGACGTCGCCCTGGGTAAAAGTATCACACACTATAATGTTTTCTTTTCTTTTGTTTCTGTTGGTTTGTTCATATCACCTGCATTAGACAGACTATTAGCAGCCATGACGATGTACCTGAATGAATCTGACCAACTGACCAATCAGGACAGTTCAGAGTGAGTGAGTGCTTTATAGGTTCTTACATACACGTACATTTCCCTTTAATGGAAAAATCATATCTTGAAAGTGATTTGATTTTGTTCTGCAGACACATCTGGAACCAATCACAAACCTCTGAAATGCTAGAGGCGGGATTAAGGTGATGACGACAGAGAAGCGTTGTCCAGCAGCTTGTGTGTACATCCAAAATGGCAGCCAACAGCTGTCTTTCAATTCAGCTGTTGCTTCTATTTTAAAAGACTTGCTCCATGGGTCAAAGGTCAGTAGACGGCAAAACTACAGCAAGCCTGTTTGTCGACTCATGTTCCATCGCTTTGCATACATCATCCAGACCCTTTCCACAATCATACTCAATCTCAAATGAGATTAACATGGTGTCTGCCATGAGCCAGGCTATAGATCGCATTAATCCTGCCTAGTCTGCAGAGCAACCTAAAAAGGGGGAAAAGAATAAATGCAATAAAACAATATCAATGTCAATATGTCGGATTGTGACTATGATTATGACTGTCTGTGACCATCTGGTGGGAGGAGTTCAAGACAGAGAGCCTCCATCCCACGATGTTAGCAGTTAACTGTCTGTGAATGAGACTCAACCAAAGTCCTCCTGCAGCTACTGCAGCTTCAACACTCATCTTTTCCAATTTCACCTCTGCTCTTCCAGTCATTCAGCGTAAACAGTCTCTTTCTTTAGTAAACCAGCATGAGCGACTGTGGGCGACATTTTATGTTAAGTGCACTGTGATGTCTTAGCAGATTATAAAAGCATTAGAGGCAAAGATCAGCTTTCATCACACATCAGGGAGAACATCAGAGAATACTCTGCCATTAACTGCTCTCATTCTTACAGCTTTGCATCTTGTGTTTATGATATCATATTATAGTAATTGCTATGATGTGGTTATTATCACATTACGAGTGCCACTTTAAGGACAATGATGGTAACATTTGTGTTTGACGGCTGCTCTCCGGCCCAGCAGTCTCACAGTCAGCTGCAGTTACAAGAATACTTACAATACAAACACTCCCGGAGACAGCTGACATGGGGCAAAAGGCGGGGTCACATCCTGGTCAGGTCGCCATGGAGACAAACAACCATTCACTCTCACATTCATACCTACAGTCAATTTAGTGTCCACTTAACCTCTGAATGTGTTTGGACTGTGGGAGGAAACACACACACACACACACACACACACACACACACACACACACACACACACACACACACACACGGGGAGAGCATCCAAACCCAGGTCATTTTGCAGTGCTAGCCACTACCCCATCACGTGGCCCTGCAAATGTTTCACTTGAATTCAAATTTTAAAGCTTCTAAAATCTGCAGGCTATCAAATATTACACTTATTTGCCATTATCAATGAATGTGTGTGTGTGTGCGTGCAGCTTTAAATGTAGTCACTGGGAAATGTAACAGTGTAACAGTGTAACAGTGTAACCACAATAATCACAGTAAAACACACCAACTTCCTTTTTAACTCAAACTTTTTAAATTCATTCACCCTCAAATTTATGCGTCTGGTTACAAAATATTTGAAGGACAGAAAAGAGTTGAGAGGAGTGCTTAATAAATGACATTATATGTTGATGTAATATAGGGATAACTATATTTTCTTAGGTTGTATATTGGGATAATGTTTATATTAATGTAAAAACTTCATGTACAGAATGTAACATTCCATTTTTGTCACTTGTATGTTGTTTTTTATGTCTTTTTATATCAGTTTACGTCTCTTTTATGTATATTGTATGTTCATGTTCATCAGTCATCAGTGTTTGTGATGGGGGGGGGCGTTCTTTCTCCAAGTACTGTGAGTTGCTTGTGTGATTGATTGATTTATTTCATGTATTTGCAAGTTCAAAATAAAGAAATTCATTCATTCATTCATTCATTCAGTCCTCCAGTGTAGTTTTGAAGTGTGGAAAGACGCCGTACATTCTGTGCACAGTTGTATTTTTGAATTGATTCCTACCTCTGTTTGAAACGTACAAATCAATCATTGTGTGAGTACAGTGTGAGGACAACACTCCTCAGTACCCACAGGCACCGCGTGCACTGTGTGCACTCACACAATATAAATGCAGTGCCGCCTCCACAGCCCACTGGCCAGTGGATAGACTAACGTCCCCACTGACAGCCACTCTCTGTGAAGACAACTGAAGAATGATGTCTCCAATCGAGCACCAAATTGGAAACAGAGCAGGGGGGAATATTGAAACTATTGCCTGGATTGAAACACATTGATTCAGTACAGTGTACAGGCAAAAGAGACAGCTCTGTCTCTGAGTCTTTGTCCCCATGGAGACACAGGAGGACGCATGTGAAGTCACACTGGAAATCCATGCGTTTATAATCGCATGTGGAAAATATTTTTGTTTTAATATCAAAGTCAGGATGAGAGCCTGGAGACATAAGCAAGTGTATGTTATTCATACAATACATGGTCATGAATGTCTATGTGACATGATCACATGGCCCCTCCTTGTGAACGGATGACACTATTTTTCTTAAATACTTTATTTATCGTCGTATCTTTTATTGTTTTCGATCTCAGATCTCTTGTTACTCATTGACACTCTTTTATGTGATAATGTGCGTCACCCAGCAAATACAACGCTATACAGTATATAAATAAACTGCCAACAACATTCATGATGTCATTATGTTATAATACATAAGTATTACAAGTAATCGAGTTCATCAGCAATTCACCAAAAAATTACACAGATGGAAAAAAACAGCAGACCAAAAAAAAGAATAGGAAAATACTGTAATTAGCAATAATAATAATAACATTTTCAGTTTCTGTTATTTATTGTTGTTTGTTTGTTGTGTCCTTGGATGTTTGAAAGGCGCTTGAAATAAAATGTATTAATATTATTATTAAAACTTTTCTTTTATGGATAAAATGAAACCTTCCGCCCGTGTCTCTGCTGCAGTGTCTGACTGACTGCAGGAAAGTGACTGTTTCACAGATAATGTCAGAGGTCAGAAGTAAACAAACTAGTGTTAAATTGTTTTATAGCGGTAATCTCAGACATTAATCGCAATGACTAATGCGTATATATACATATATACATATATATATACCAGGTCAAACGTGTGTTTGTCCTCCATGTTGAAAATGATCTACTGTGAATAATTAATAATAATTATAGAGTAAACTTACATAAATGATGTTGTTGTTAAACTTTGTTTTAGATTCGGGTTTAAACCAGTCGTCAGGCTTCGAGGAGCAGGAATCTGGGATTCAGGAACTTATCAGGAGAAGAAGGGGAGTTGGTGCTGGACTTCGGTCATGACCTCATACAACAGTACTTCACAACATCTGAACGACATGGAACAATTTGGTACTCGCCTGTGAGTTCATGGTCCAGAATGGTCAATATCAGAAATTCTCTCTTTCTCTGTCAAAATCAATAGTTTTGCTTTCACAGGTTTGATGAGATGAAGTGTGGATGTCTGCAGTCTTCTCCTCTCATTCTGCAGCTTACACATTAAAGTTTAATGTCATTGATTATGATACAATACAATGTCAAAATACATCAAATTCTCATTGCAGTCCATTCATTTTTGTGACGTTCCTCCTGCAGATGTCATCAGCAATGATGGATTATTTGACTCCATGTATGAAATAAGACATAGAAAAAGAGCTTTGGAGTTAATATTTCTGTAAGATCTGCACTGAGAAGAAAGAAGCTGAAATTCCACGACAGGGTTGTCCTCAGTAGCAGCAGGGACGTGTTCTCTCGCAGATGCCCGACACGTGTCACCAGTGGCCATGCTGGCATCAGTCACACTGTCTTCCTTTATAGGATGGCTTGCTTTTATTCTACAGAGCACTTAAACACACGGCTCACACACACACACACACACACACACACACACACACACATGCATGCAGACGTGCATTCTGTCACTGGAAAGGACAAAATGAGGGAAATCAAAATGTCAAGTTGGAGGGTCAGTGTGGAACATGACAGGACATACTGTCTCTTTAGTAACGCGGGAGACGCGGGCGCCTGTGATTTTAATAAATGGGTTCTCCGACCCTGCAGAAATATTCATTCTCAGACAAGATGACATTTTATCTTCCTGCTGGTTGCTATGACACAAATGACATTTGAAGACATTACTGCTCTCTGTTTAAATGTTTCCGTTTCAAACGTGCAGGGTTGCATTACCAGCCTGGAGAGTGGCTGTGCATCAGCAGTGACGGATTACTCAGGAAGCTCCATTGTAGCTGATTTTCCTCACACCTCAGACCTCCAGCAACAAATCCAATTCCTCGACTCCTCACAGATGGAGACGATCCGATCACGGCATCACTGTGGCCTTATCCTCACAGGAAAATCACCTCTGACTGAGCCTGTGGCATGTCTGTCAACAGGAGAGAAAAACTCTGTGTGATTCTAAAACATTACAGTCTACAACGCTTTAGAATAGCCAGACTATGTAAACGAGAACCATTTTAGCCCATATGAATTCTAGGCCTGTTTGAAAGCTTAAATTCAGATTTAACTCTGAATTTAAGGACTCAAGTGGGAAATTTGGATTCAAATGTCTCCGTCTGTTTTTAGTCCTTTTTTAAAACGTTTAACAAGATGGTCGGAAGGGCGGTCCACAGACGTGGACCAGCAGAGCAGGAGGCCTGGTGTGTGGGTCTTAGTCCTGGGGGGGTGAGGAGAAGAAGCGATCATGCTCAGGTGTGTGGTGTGGGTGGGGGGGGGGGGCATTGCCGTGTATTCTATCCTGGCAGATATGGGAAGCCCGTGTAGTGAGTGGAGGATGGGGGTGACGTGCTTGTGTTTACCCGGTCTCATCAGGATCCTGGCAGCCCTGTTCTGGATGGAGCTTCTGAATGCTTTTGCCAAGAATCCCAATGAGAAGTGTGTTGCACTGGTTCAGTCTGGAGGAGACAAAGGCGTGGATGAGTTTGGAGATAATATTTTTCATGGGTGATGAAAGGCGTATAAACGTATAAAGGCGTATTCCCATAAATCAAGTGAAGTTGGTGGATTTATGTTGTGTGTCCTACAGAGTCCAACACTAATTCACTTAAATATCTTGTTAGTTATACATGTAAGTGTTCTCTGGAGTAGAATGAGGGACAGTTTATCAGAAAATGCTGCAGTCTGGAATAATGTCCACTCTGTTTCCATACTTGTGAAACTGTCAGATGAATTCAGTGAGTCATATGTTGTGACTCTGTGGATTTGAAGTGCACAGTGAACTTGAAACAGACACTGGTGCCATTCATTTTTCAGAGGCTTTTCCTGCCAGCCTGGGTATGTGAGTCATGTGACGTCCATTGACCATGAATGCCGAGCATTGCCCAACTGCACAGTGGTTACGTTGCTTTGATTTGTTTGTGTTGCATGCTTCAGAATTTGACGAGCGTTCAATGTTCCAAGCATCACTGTGAGTGTCGTCCAATCAAATCACATTATGCAAATACTCCAGCATAGACATTGAAATCACATTTATTTAGCACAAACACTACACAGCCTAAACAAGGCTGTTCTCCCTCTTACTGATATTATTTGTCAGATTAAGTGGACATGGTGAATACCCGGGTCACTGTCACTGGACACTGCTCTGCTAACGTCCTATAGCAGCCTCTACCGCCAAGCATTCCTCTGTGTGTGTGTGTGTGCACTGTTATACTGGTAAGTGATGGCTACATGCTAATGCTGCCTCCAAACTCACTCACTGGGTTCATTTTGTACATAATTAACAATATTAATCCTTTTTTGCTTTTTCTTGACTTAACGTTATTGTGGGAGGCCGCTTCCTGGTTCACCAAACATTGTGGATTCATTGAATATAGATATACATCAGAATATAAGTTTTATAACATTTTGTTATGCTGAGGACATCAGCAAGATATCAGAGATTTGCTGGAAAACAAAACCCAGTGACACCTGGTGTTGGTTCTCTCTCGTGTCTGCAGCAGTTCTGCATGTGTGATCAGCTGTGCACGGGATTTTGGAACATCACACACTTGATCTGTGACCTTTGTATGATACTCTGTGAGCACGCTGAAGAAGAAAAATCAGAAAATCCATGTGATGTTCTCAGTGCTCAGCACAGGTCGAGAGTGATGAGTAAAACGTTGAAGGTGCCTCTGGAGATTCAGAGCATTGATTTCAAATCTCATTTTCATTCTATATGTTGAACACAGTGTGTGTGTGTGTGTGTGTGTGTGTGTGTGTGTGTGTGTGTGTGTGTGTGTGTGCATGCACGTGTATGCATGTGTGTGTGTGTGTGTGTGTGTGCGTGCAGTGGTGTAGCACCAAATTCTTGGGGCATTTATTTATCAATAAAAAAGCATAAATAGGGTTTTAAGCTACAATCAGATCAGATTATATTTCATTCACCACCTGAACTGATGCATTTGGCCTACTTGTGCTCAAATACCTATAAACATCAGGCTACACGCTGGTTACATTACTCACCCCTGAGTCAAATTATTGTCATCATCATCATCATCATCATCATCATCATCATCATCATCATCATCATCAGAATAATATAGGCCTAAAGGTAAGGTGTACTTCCATGACATGACTGTGCTGAGCCCCTTCCACTAGGTTAGCTCACTCCATGACCTGGTTCTGATCTGTGTCTCCTGGGACCACATATGTGATTGAATCTGGCTTCACTCACACATCATGTCAGTGGGTCTGCATGTGTGGATCTGAGTGAGGAGTCAATGCTCTATAGATGCTGCTAACACATAGATCCATAACCCTAAAGTCTGATAGATCCATAACCTTAAAGTCTGGTTCACACTAGATGTGCAGTGTGTGCATTGCTGCTGCTGCATGCAGTCCTTACACAATGACTTGAGATTTTTAAATCTGACCCTTCACCTGTTATATTCATTACAGCTGCTAATATACTTTTAAAATATCATATTTGTGTTTTACATGTATTCAGATTGCACTAAGTCACTTTAACTATTGTGACAAAACTCAGGTTTGAGGTTAGGATTAGAGATTAGAGGATAGGACTGAGGTTAAAGTTAAATAAATATCCAGGTTAGGTTTAATGGATATTGACCACTGGCTCACACTCAGACATACTTTTATTTTATTAATATAATCATTTTCAATGATAAATCATAAATAGTCGATGCCAAGGGACGTGACAGAGCAGAGGTACAGTATATGACAGACTGACACAGACTGACACAGACTGACACACCTCTGGCTTTATTGTAAACTTGAGTTTTCCACCAAGTTCTAAGAAAATGAGTTTCAGTAGTTTCTTTTTTTCAGTAGTAGACTGACAGGCAGAAAGGATAAGATAAATTAGTAGTTTGAGTGACATTAGGACATCAGAGAAATACTACATTATGACATATTTATTTGTATTTATTAGATTATTGTGTTTCATTTAAAGAGATCTCTCTGGAAAATTACAACTACAAATGCTTGATTGGCATTAAGGGACACATTAGCAGAATGTCAAGGGAACCCTTCATTATAACACCAGGGACTGTTCATTTTGTCCATGCAGATGACTGTGTTCTTGTAAGCAGGCAGTGAGGGACTCCTCCTTCATTCAAAGCAAAGGGAGACGCGACTTTTGCATAATGATTAATCTTGACAGACATACGTCATGCTCCCGGGCTCCTGACAACGTCACACCCTGGGTGAAATTAACGCCTAACTGCTTATCTAAAAGGACCTGGGATTTAATTAAAAATGACATTTCCCCAAAGACTTGTGCTTCTGAAGCTGCCATGTTGAAATTAGCTGATGAGGGGCCCTCTGAGCCAAGGGGAAAATAAGCAAACTGTCAAACACTCAGCAAATCACTGCTGTTTATCAGCCCAGGAAATAACAGTGGACTGACATCCTGCACAGTGCCCACTGCACCGCTGATACTCGTCATATTGTTATTAACAAGAAGGAGGGGGAGAGAAAAAACAAGCCTGCCAAATGTGATATGGAGAAAACAATGTGCATGAGTTAAATACAGGAACAGTTTGGTAAATGAGCGCTGGAGTCAGCATACAGATGTATTCTGACAAAGCCACACTTCTAACGGCACTGAGCACCGACCACTCTGACTGCAACTTAACACAACACATGTGGGAAGTAAAACTAGGAAGACGACTTCATTCACTAGACAATTCATGTGCTGCAAACACAACTTCTTCATTTTATTCAGAATATGTATGATGTTTAAAATGATTCATGGGCTTGCACCGCCCCCTTTGAGAGTGTGTCTGGCCGTTTCAGGCCACACTACTAATTTATTGTAAAATAAACCTGATTAATTACAGTGACTATATATATATATATATATATATATATATATATATATGTATGTACAGTATGTTACGTGAACGTTGTAAATTTTAGATACATTTTGAGAATGCCACTGTATATAAATTTAGCTAATCTATTTCCATTATAATTTAGTGACCTTTTACAGGTGTTATACTTTTAGGAACGTCACTATTGTATAAAACATACAAACATACATACATGACATATATTCATATTACTGTGATGTGTAATAATGTTTTTGAATTGTCCCTAAAGTCATAACTAAAATAAAATAAATACAAACACAGATTACGTCTGTAAAGAGGAGGTGGAGAAGTGTCTTTCTCTCTCAGATCACTTGATGCACACTATGCTGAAATGTTATAAGGGAATTGTTGATTAATACTTTCAAAATAATTCTTCCTGCCTTAGCTTTCTAAAAACATTTGTGTGAATGTCTTCAGAAATGATGCAGATATTACGTCAACAACTCATATTAATGTAATATCATGTAGAATTGAGTGCAAATCCAGATAATGGTGCAGAGTTTGGTGTTGGCATAGGTATGTGCTATTGGAGTGCTGCCTAGTTTTATAATGTGTAATAGAGCTGTGTGTAATGAAATGGGCATAAAAGCTACACATTTCTTATTTAAGCTCCTTTAACCTCACTGTTTTGGTCCAATGGTCTTAACTTTAGTGTTTGTGTTCACTCTCACTCCTCTCATCAGCAAAGCTCTGATGAACCCACTGTACAGGCAGGCAGACTCAGTATAGACTAGCTGCCACAGGTGAATGTCCACTGGGGAGACTTTTCCCAATGGACCATCGCACAAATTAGACCAGTGTGAAAAATGTAGGTAAACCATCAGATGAGAGACAGAGAAACAACACGGAAGAAATGAACAAAGGATGGAACAAACACATCAATACAATGTTAGCCAAACAATACAGTTATTCATGAAGAATGACAAGAGGGCGGGAGAACGACAAGTCCCTTATTTCTGTAACAATATAAAGTTACAACGACTAGAGATCCAGTCTTCCCAGCCTGCAAACCATGGACAATGTTACATTTGTACATTCTGTAAAGAATAAAATGTAGATGTTTTGTCAAAGGGCCACGTGGTTCGTGCTGTTGCCTTGCAGCAAAAAGGTTTGCAACCTGGTCTAAATGAGGGCCTTTGCCCTGCCTTTCACCCTTTGTCAGTTAGGATTGGCTCCAGCGACCCACGACCCTCATGTGGAGGATACAGTAGTAGACAATGAATGAATGAATATCTTGGCAAATGCTTTCATATGTTTTATATCAATACTTCTTCTTTGAGGCACAATTCTCAGTGGTGGTCAAGTTGGTGGTGGTATGTAACATCTTTCACTTAAAAAAAAAGCTTTTGAGAATAAAGTCATAATATTATGAGAATGAAGGTGTAACATTAAGAGAAAAAAGTTGTGATTTTAAGAGAATAAAGTTGTGATATTATTTTCTAACAAAATCTCAGATGATCGGCTACAACAAGATAATGAACGTGGAGCATTTTGTGAAGTTAAACTTTGTTCGGGATTCACAAATAGGGAAATACTTCATCTTTTGACACATCAGCTTCACATTAACATCAGGATCAGTTAAGACCGATGTCTCTTCCGAAGAAAGAATCCCTCAGACTTGGAGGAAATACTCACAACCTTCACATTATGTTTAATTTGAATTATTGATTCATTCATTAATGTCACAGATTTAATTTTATTGAAGATAAAGTGATGTCAACGAGTTGGTTAGTTTGTTGGTGAATGTATCTTTATTCATTTTTTACGAAACAATGTCTCAGTAATTCAGAAAGAATTGTTTTTTTATTGTAATTCTTTATTTACTGATGTGTTGTTATTCAGGCTCAACAACGGGCTCAGCAGCTTCGGAACTTTCCGGTCGTTTCCGCCATTGCATCGTCTTGCCTCCATTTTGCTGTGGTGTGTGCGTGCTTGCGCAGTGTAGGTGTAAACTGAGGAGAAAACAGAACGGAAAGCGGACGCGCGGTGAAATATCTACAGAAATGGACGGGTAATGTTTTATCAGTGTCTTTATGAGTGCGCCTCATTTACACACACACACGTGGGCCGTGGAAATGCGTTACTTGTTGGGAACGGGGACGAGTGTGCGTGTTATAACGGGTTTCCATAGCCACGCGCTCGGTTCCATCAGGGAAGTGTCGTAAGCTAGCATGTTAGCATAAGTTAGCTCACGCCCTCTGTTCATCGCGTTATTTGCCTTTTAGTTTAGTCATAAACTGCGTGTGTGGTGACGTCGCGGTTGGACGCGTTCATACAGTTCCGTCGTCATTGTTTCGCTGTGTGCTAATGACGCGGCTGGTGAAGTTTAGCACAATGCTAACGAATATACAGTATTGTTGATCCTTTGTGTTGTAGCTAACTAACGTAGCTTTTGCTCAGCGAGCGTCACCGTTACCTCAAACTAAAGTCCCTATATACATTATTCTTTTTAAATTACAACTGGATGTTTTGGAGGAGTTGAAATAGCTTTGGTCAATAATATAAATAGATTACATGGTCATTGAGTGTTGTTACTCCCAACAGCGGCGTGCGGAGTTTGTTAAAGTGCACCAGGTTCAATTATGCAATAGTTTAGGATGCATTATTTGTCTCTTAGACATTTGCAATAAATACTATAATATTGTGACAAAGGCTAAATGTGTTGACGTGGTATGTTCATTTGTGAAATACTTAATATTAGAGTTGCACAATGTGTGTACATGCATATGTGTGAAGTTTATGTAATATTTAGCTTACTCTTAAGCATACATACATACATACATACACATATATATACTAACTATATCGATAATATCACGCTCCCATGTTTTATATATTTATGTTCAAATAGTAACTGTCGTAAAGGGGGTGGTATGAATTGAATACCCCTCTGAATTACCATTGATATCCTAATAATTAAATTAGTGTTGGGTTTCCTGTTGCAGGGTGAATAAAGCACAATCTTGGATTGGCTACGTAGTATTAGGTATTCAATCTAAGGTTAGACGATGTGTCGGTCCCTCATATTGTCACACAAAACCTGAGCTATCACTTTGAATACAGGTATGCATGTAGTACATGTAGACATGTGGTATCTGAATATTGAGATCATATTCAGAGGTGGTCTGACACACATGAACATCGCTTTGCCTTTGTGAATGCAAATCTGTTGTGGTCCACTTTGAAGGGCCATCTTTTCCGCAGATGTTCTCTGACCTGCTACAGTTCAATGATGACCTAAAGCATTTTAGCACCTCGAGCGCACTGATTTATTTGTGTCCAGAATGGTAATCATGAGTATTATTCAATGTGAACGGTCTGATGTCATTTTAAAGCTGCACACAGTGCATTGATGTGATTTGTTGCTTTGAGCTGTGCCAACACTGTTTCATCAACACAACGAAACACAACGACAACAGACCTATCTGTAGAGTTGGACGTGATAAAGAAAAAACTACTAAATACAAATGGTGTACATTTTAATTTGCATATAGATCAAGCAAGTTGGATTCAGATACCAGTGGTCACTGGAAACATAATGTTAGCTGTGAACTTATAACTGTCCACTTGTTTTTGGATCAGCTGAGACAGATGTTAAATACCAAGTATGAACAGGGCTTACAAACCAAAGCTCTGGTTCTCACTGTTGCTTTTAATTATTATGCTTGTCAGTAGTGGCGGCTGGTGATTAAAGTGAAGGCTGGGGGGGGGGCTGGGGGGCATATTTTATACAAAAAAACCTCAATTGAAGGTTTTTACAAGTTACAAGATCTGCAGCTGCAAAATTGTTTATGAATCAAAAGAAAAGAAAAAACTGACAGGGATGAAAGTGACAGGTGGGTGATTGATTTACGATCAATCACCCACATTATTATTGTTTGGAGCTGTGCGAGAGGGAGGGAGAGAGCATGTTGCCTTTTGCTATGAAAGATGCTGTGACGAGTATCGTGTTGTTTCAACCAGATGGAATGTATATATTTACACAGAAAGTAATTAACCATATACAACCACACACTGTGTGAGTAATTTCATTTAAATTTCGTAATTGTTTTGAATTTTTTATTTTTAATGTTGCTTTCTTTTGGTTGCATTGTTTTGATGGGGGCGGTGCCCTAGCACCCCGTATTTTTGAGCCTCCACTGCTTGTCAGGCAAACTCCAGTAACTTTGTTAGTTTTTAATATGCCTTTGTATTTCTGACAGGTTGTAAGACAAACACCTGCCTTAAAAGAAGGTTAACCCAACTCAGATGCTTGTGCATCTGACATTTTTTAAATGTATATACAGTATGTGTATGTGTGTATATATCTGTATACACAAAAACATAGATAAAATGTCAAAATCCACTTGACTAATTGAACTTTCTTTCTCTTCCAGCATCGGCGATGTTACAGTTGGAGTGAAGGTGAGTTTTGTTCATTAAATTGTTAAACATCAATTTTAGCGACAGAATCATGTTGTGCACTGTAAACATGCTGCCAGCTGAACACAAACAAAAACAGATTTTACCATTGTAACGAAATAACACTCACATAATACAGTTGAATATGTTTGCCAATTATCTCCTCATTACATTTATACACCGGAGCTGCTGGTCTGCTGCTGTCTCGTGTCACAAACAAAGGATTTAAAAGACTGAAGTCTCAAAACAACACATTTTCTTCATTGATGGAGGCAGCAGAGGATCAACAACTTCTGGCTGCGGTAGCTTGAAATTGCTGATTTTCTCTGTGGACTTTGGTGTAGGGAGTGAGTGATTTATGAAGCGACACAGATGTGTCAGTATCTAGTACAGCTATACTCAAAAACTTCAACCATCCCGTGAACATTTCTAGCATAATCATGATTTCATATGTTTCCTTATTCCTGTTTTCCACATCTGATTTCATTGTTGGACTGAAGGTTTGAGTTTTGTGTTTTGAGATGGCTGTTTTTTTGCTACACAGCAAACATCCATATAAACGCATGATGTGCCTTAAAGATTAGATTTGTTTCATGTTAAGGCTAGACCAATGTTTTGTAAACATGTGTTTTGAGCTTTTATTGCATTAGACTCACTTTAATTAAATCAGAAGGACCCATGTCCCCTCTGATCACCAAACAAACCTGTTTCCTTGTAAAAGTGCATTGTGGTTCAGACTACCTAACTGCATTTGTTGAGTGTCAGCTGCATTTTTGTCTGCACAAAACAAAGTTAAAGTCTTCTCTGGAAGGGAAATGGAACAGTGATGAAAATATTGATTCCTCTGATATGGTGGTCTTTGCCATTCTGTTTATTTCCTCAATATTTCAATGTCAGAAATAAACCAGAGAGGGTTAGCAGCTGTTGGCTGAGAAATCATGTCTTGGATTCCTGAAGCTCATGTGCCGCATGCTCACTTTTTGACCCAAGTCGGACGACTTTATTACCCTTTGAATTTATTTGTGTCATGGCGCCGTGGCAGGCCCGACAACATCTAGTTTATCGTGACCATAAAGAATGTTAGTGACAGAAGAACAATTGGTTCAAATTCAGTCAGACAGAAACAAGGAGAGGGTGTATGAAGCTGTTATAAAGTTGTGTGGGTAATGGGTCCCTAGCCAGGTTCCTCGTCATCCCATCAGTCAGGTTTAAGAGCACTAGGCGCCCGTCGGCTCCAGCAAAACTCCTGGGACTCGGTAAAGCTCAAGATGAAATGACACATCTTGACATCTTAAATTCAGCTAGATTAAACCCACACCAGCAGAGGAGGAGCCAATCCACTCCACTGCTTTATGTCCCCTTCCACCTACTCCACCAACCTCGTTTAGTTCCTTTTAAGAGAGAGTTCAGGTTTTTTGAAGTGTGGTTATGAGATACTGTCACACAGTCTGCATGATGAGTGCCTCCCTGCACTGAGAACCAGCTTGAGACATGCACATTCACTCTCACTGAAAACACGTCCACCAGAAGGACACAATGTTAAACAGATTGTAGACATTTACCAAAACACTTGCTACTGAAATGTATCCCTTTTCAGGTCTATGATATTCTAAGAAGGTGTTGGCTGGTTTTTCTTGTCGATTTCTGACAGGAAACTGAAGTTTGTCACTTTGTAACCGTCCACTTCCCACACCAAAGTTGATAGATAAAATTGTTGATTTTAAATGATATCACAGCACATAGATTTGTTGATCCACTGCTGCCTCCGTCAGTGAGGTCAAATGTGTTATTTTGGTGTTTGAAGTCCTTTGTTCTGATTTAACCCAGTGACACAAACTTGCCTGAAAAAGACAACAGTAGACCATGTGAAAAATACTTTTTTTTCCAATGGACTTTTGTTAGGGAGAACGAGTGGTATACAAAGTGAAATTGGGAGAACACTTTCAGCTCAGTCCTCTCTGTCAGCCTTGACTACAGTATGTGTCAGGACAACCAGACTTCATAAAGACCGAGCGATCCCTTTAAACTGTCTTCAGAGAGCTCTGTTTTGTTGTTGTTGTTGTTGAAGGCTTGTCTAGAAAGTGGAAATTGTTTGTCTGTGTTTTTCTACAACGGTCTGACTTGTCTGTCTTTGTCATTTTTTTCCACAGAGAGGATCAGACGAGCTGAGTATGTACAACAGTCCCAACTCTGGCATGAGCAGTATCAGTGGTGAGTTCGTTCCGACCACCGCTGAATAGGGCGGGGTATTGACAGAATTTGCATGAAGTCGTTTGATCAGTAGTGACATGCGGCGTTGAGAGGAATCAAAGGCTAAAAACAGGCTACGTGTGAGGAGCTGTTCTCTCGTGGGAGCTTTTTAGTGTTGGAATAACATCACGCTCCTCTGTAGGTGGGCACCCACACACCACAGCATGTGACTGGAACAGACATAGTCAATATCACTGCCTTTTCATTTCTTCTCGCCGTTAGGACGATATCAGAAGTGTCTCAGAGACGACTGCAGAATTAAAGATGACAGCAAAAGCTGCTCACATCGCTACAAAGAGGACATGTACAAAGTTAGACTATCAAAATAAGTGTTTAAGGCACACACACACACACTAGGGTTTTGGGGAAACTAGTCTCTTTAATTAAATTCCCAGACTGCCACTGCTACACGCTGCCCACATCCAAGCCCATGTCACCCCAGGGAACTGTCTAACAAAGTGAGATAGAAATTCTCAGGCTGCCTCTGTGTTTATAGCAGTAGAATATCAACCGCTGAGCTTGAATAACTGGTTTTGTATAAATAGAGGGCATATAGTTTATTCAGTGAAGGACCTTCCATTCCTGCTGTGACATTTGTCCAAAAGTTTGTAACATCATTGCTTCTTGCGTCAAACAGGTCCTGATCAGGATTGTGTAGAGTTCGACTGAAACAAAATAAATGAAAGGAAAACGTTTGTTTTTGATGAAATACCAAAAAGCCCTAGAATATTCTGACTGTTGGAAATGGTATCGTTACAGCAGTGGTTGTGCTAGACTGCTTGTAAAATTGTAGTTTTACAATTTATTTTAAATGATAATGACACACAGTCTATCTAATAGTGTTTAAATAACATTTACTTGGGGCTTTAAGTTTCCAGGCACAATTTTATTCAATGCTTAAAGCAGGCCACGAAAACACCACGGCACAATGTCTCTGGAAATATGAAAGATGCAAAGATACAGAATTAGGAAATCACAATTAAAACGTGAGCAAACTATTTACAAGAAATGAAAGTGAACTCAGCTGATGTGAACCAACTGAAAAGTGTTGCTCGTTTCAGCGTAATCACACGCATCAAGGCGATTAGGTTCTGTGTCTTTGTCTTACACAGATGACTTCTCATTGCCGTTTTAATGTTGTTTTTAAGGCTGAAACCGCGCTCTGCTGCCACACTTGACACTGGAATCACCAGAGCCACTTTGGCTAGAGTCAGAGGGAAGTGAATAAAATCAGCTAAACCCTCTGAATGTGGGATTTTCTGATCCTGCAACCACCTTCATCGGAAGGAAATCTTGCAGCATCCGCTCCGTCTGTACCAGCAGCAAAGCTGCACCGTCACAGACGTGCTCCAAGGTCTTCAATGCGCTGTCAGGGTCCCGATAGCGAGAAGCATTGAGAACGGCGTCGAGGTCGGAGTTGATGACAAAATGCTCCGGGGAATGTTTTTTTTTGATAGATGTAGTTACCACGGTGATGTACTCTGTGCACAAAATGGAGAAGGCCTGCAGCAGTAGATTTAATTGCACAGGATTACAGCTGCCGGCACCACTGCTACAGGTGGTCAACGCGCTTATTGACAGTGTTGGTTGTGTTTTATTATTTAAGTTATGGTAGATCACCCTCAGTTTTCAATCCGTCAATGACAGAATACTCGGTTAACGCGATCCCAGCATCACACTGTTTGTTTTTTCACAATGTTAAATGTAGCAGTGCTCCATCAAACTCACTGCATTTCATTTATAATGGGTCATATTTTAATCTCAGGCTTGTTTTGATCTGCTCTGGTCTACTTTGATAATCTCTTCTCTGCTGCTTATGCACACATGCATGGACACAGGTGGCATTTAATCAGTCACTCATAGAGGTGTAACGGTTACGCAAAAGTCACGGTTCAGTATGTACTAGGGGTGGAACGGTTCATTCAAAAATCCGTCCCGTTCGGTACGCTTGTCACGGTTTGGGACAGTTCGGTTTATGACGTGCAACATAGCGTAAGCCTTACGCCAGTAACCCAATGAAGTTGCAGTGCAGAAAATTAGCCGGGAGCTCTGTTCAACAGGATGTGTCACCGATCATTTTTGACCACTCCAGATACATGTAAACCAGGCACTGATAGTCATGGGTGACGTTAATGTCCCACACATGTGCATCAAGAGCGACACAAACACAGTCGGAGGAAAGAGCTAAACGTTCCAAAGTCTGATTATATATTCACTGGAATTGACCTAAACCACAGTCATCTCAAGTGCAAGAAGAGTTTGGCTTGTAAAGGTGAAAATATGAACAATCTCACTAAACACAAGTTCACCATGTTCAGACCGAAATATGCATGGTGTTAGATGGCTTATCTATAAGCTTGTTTCCCACCTCTCCACCTGTTATGCTAGCAGGAATCCATGATGAGTCACTTAAACTGTCACCATGAGTTAATAGCTATCTGTAATAGTATATACATTTATTTAATTCAAATTCATTTAGAATTCTTTCTCCAAAAAAGAACCTTTAAGACTACTGTAATGGCCCAGGATTTATAAGCAGTAATATCTTTAAAGGCTCAATGATACCCACGTGAAATCTTCTTTCAGTTCATCCCTTTAGGGGTCGCCACAGAGGAGCATTCGCCTCCATTTTGCCCTGTTCCTTGTGTCTGCTCGTGTTACACCAACTGTCCCTAATGTCCTCCCTCACAACGTCCATGAACCCTCTGGTCTTCCTCTTTTCCTCCTGCCAGGCAGCTTCAGCTTGAACGTCCTTTGTCCAATATAATCACTATTCCTCCTCTGCACGTGACCATGGAGTTGATAACGAGGATCAATAACTTTTTATCAGCCGTTTAATAGGATATTTTCGACCATGCTTAATTGCACCGTGTCTTTGTTAATAAAGTAGGTGATTGCGTCACGTTAGCTTTGAACGGAGAGCCACCGGCACATACTTGGGTCTCAGACTGTTGCACAGTGTGTTCTCCAGGGCACTGAGTCAGGTGTCGTCTTTGCCTTTGTTAACATATTATCGGCCAGCTTTAACTGACAGTGAAGGGGGCATAGTTTGTCTTCATCGACTCTGTTCACTCTTTGTGCGTGTGCTTGTGTGTGACACTTGAACTGCTGCACTTCTGCATCTCAGCAGCCGAAGTAAATAAAGGCCCTGGCCACAATTTCAGGAAATGTGGTAATAAAGTAGTCAGTTGATTGGCCAGCAGCTGGTGCTAATGGAAAACTCTGGCAAGCTATTGACTCCACCAGTTAGGGAGGTTGCAAAAGCTTTGTAATAAACTGACTGGATGCTGGTTTTATAGTCTCCTAGTAGTAGTTCTTAAGACATGCTGTCCAACAACATCAGACATCAAATGTGTTTATAGTTGATTTGGAGGATTTCATAGTGTGTTACTGAAAAATGTCACAGAATAGTTAAATAACAAATAAAAACGACTGTGGGCAGTTATTGCTAAGAAGACCATGCTCCTGTCTAACTGAATGGAGAGAAAGACAAAAATAAACCATGCATTAGTGAGGCTGACCCTCATGCTTCAAAGCTTGATAATAGTTGCCATTATTATTATTATTATTAGGACTATTGCATTGCCTCAAAAATCTCTAAAGAAGACAAAAGAAAAGGTATTCCAAGTTTGTTATTCATTATGCATCAAAATCACTTTTCAGTTGAGGGCACAACTATCTGATAGTTTGTGCATCACTGCTCCCATTGATTGTTACTGGTGCTGCACACAGATGAGGTCTATTATGTTATTATGCAAAGTGTAAAAACACTTTTTGGTTCACAATAAAATAAGATTAATATAAATATAAATAATGCCACAGTGTGTCTAATTAATGGGAAACACTGATTAAATAAATACCTTTTCTAGGAAGAATCCTCTCAATGTTACAAGCAAGTTTAAATGTGCTTTATACCATGCAAGACAAATGTCCTCAAACTTGTAGAACCATTGTTCAGGTGTTTTATAGATGGACTTAAGAGACATATATCCCAATGTAGTACCACAAAGTAATGCCAGCCCTGATATAATTTCCATAATGAGGCACTTGTGACCATGGTCTCTACTAACAACTTAAGAGTCATGCAATGTTTTTAAGTGATTCGTATGTGAAGGGCTTTAGTCGTCCTCTCTTACCCTTCAGAATGATTTTAAATGTAGAATAGAGGAAGTAGTTACCAATAGCTGTCGAGTAACTAAGCGATATTGACAGTTCTTGCGAGCTTGTGACTGTTATATGTTTGTTATTACTTGTAAAAGGGATTTCCTAGAAAAATAAAATTTTAGATGAAAATGAGACCCTGTCCTTCAGCTGGCTCCAGGAGTTACCTTACATTTCATCATCACAATAGATGTGTCCGTCAGCTTGCTTGTTATGTGTGTATAAAGTTGTGCTACTTTGTCTTTCTTTTGAATCTCAATGGATTAAAAGAAGTTGTTCACAGAATTGAAGAAGAGATTTTGAATTTACCTTTAAGGCTGCAACTGATGATTATTTTTATTACTAATTAATGTGTCAGTTATTTTAATCAATTAGTTGTTTGGTCCATGAAATGTAAGAAAATATTGTTTTTTCCCAAATCTCAAAATGATGTCAAAAATATTTCTTTGTTATATGAATCAAAGCTAGCTATAGGCAGGCAGCGTCTGATCAGGGGGTTTGATGTTTTTATATACTGCACAATTCTCCTTTAAATCAGAGTTTCCATAAATACTGGGTGTCTCTCAGACTTAAAAACATTTTCAATCGTTTTATTTCTTCCATTGTTTCCACAGAATCCTTAACATCTGTGTTGGCAGAGGGAGCACATACATATGCATGCAGGAATAACAGTCTGTCTGACTGACACATGCAAAGATTAAAAAATTAATGAAAACAGGTCTGTTGTGAGAGATCTTCGATGTCAGTATAGATGTTAGTATAAAATCCCTTTTGGAGTGTGTATATGTTTGGATTTTATCGATACTGCTCATCTATATCGATTTGTTTTGATACTGTCATTGATTAGAGATGGGATTTACGGCTCTTTTAAGGAAGCTGGTGTAGTTGTTCCTTTTAAATAGCCGTTCAAAAGACGGTACTGAGGCACTCTCATGAAGGTAGTGTGGACAACTCAGATTATGTTATGTGAATTATGTAAATTTAGAACACAACGTAACTCGATTGTGGGTTTTTTTTTTTATCCAGATACTTTGTTATTGACCAATGATACTCCTCACTATTTATGATGAAACTATAGCAAGCTGGCACAGTCTAGGTAATTGATAGGACGCACTGCTCTTACTGTTCCTACTCCACTCAACATTGTTTGCACTTGTTAAATGTGATGCTGATTGGTGCATTTAATCTGTGCTTGTGCTTATTTCAGATGGGGCTTCCAATGGCAGTGACAGTAAAAAGCTGAGGGTGGAGGAGGCTCCTCCCTCCCGTGTTCTCCACATCAGGAAGCTGCCCAACGAGGCCTCAGAGACAGAAGTCATCTCCCTCGGCCTGCCTTTTGGCAAAGTCACCAATATCCTCACACTAAAGGGAAAGAACCAAGTGAGTAGAATTGCTGATTAATGACGAGGTGGATACATGAATGGTGAGATGTTTTAGAGCACCTCAGTTTATCCAGTTGTCATGTAAATTTGCTAAATTTATCCATATCATTTATTTTTTTTAATGTAGTCCTTGAACTTGACAAACATTTTATTGTCGATCCCAACACTGTTATAGAGGTTTGAGTTAGTTATAATGTTTTATAAGTGATGTTTGTTTCCTCTCATTCCAGGCATTCTTAGAGATGGGGACAGAAGAGGCAGCCATCACTATGATCAACTACTACACCACAGTAACTCCACATGTCCGCAATGCCCCCGTCTATATTCAGTACTCCAATCACAAAGAACTGAAAACTGATGCTGGAAATCAGGTAGGTTAAAAAATAAAACAATCTGTTTTAATATTAGATAAGTTTCATATGTCATTGTTAAGATTTCTGTTTGTTATTAGCGGACCCAGGCAGTGCTGCAGGCGGTGACAGCTGTCCAGTCTGGTGGGTCACCAAGTTCAGATGTTCAAGAAGCTCTCGCCGCAGCCTCCAGTCCAGTGCTGCGGATCATCATTGACAACATGTTCTACCCTGTGACGCTGGATGTGCTCCAACAGGTTAGGAACTGTTTGACATGAGAGTTTTGTCATGTTAAGGAATATTCATCATATATTTAAATGTTTGTTTTTTTCATTATTTTGTCGGCAGATTTTCTCCAAGTTTGGTACAGTCATGAAGATAATCACATTCACCAAGAACAATCAGTTCCAGGCCCTTCTACAGTTCAGTGACCCTGTTAATGCACAGCAGGCTAAACTGGTAAGTGGTCATTTAGCTGCAGCTCCCACTAATGTTCATGTTAGGCAGCTTTCATCACAGGTCACCTGCTGTCCACTTCACCATTAGTCCTCCGCACAGCCAAATGTAATTTCTGTTTTTCCCTAACAGGCATTGGATGGTCAGAATATCTACAACTCATGCTGCACGCTGCGTATAGACTTTTCCAAGCTGGTGAACCTCAATGTAAAGTACAACAACGATAAGAGTCGTGACTACACACGTCCTGAACTTCCTGCTGGTGACGGACAGCCAAGCATTGATCCCTCAGTGGCTGTTGCCTTCAGTAAAGATTCCAACTCCCTCCTCGGTAAGATCCCAGGTAGATCACACTTTTTTGTCCTTTTTATATAGTTTTTTTTTGTTGTTGTTGTTTATTTTTACATATTAGCGTATTGTATTACTTATGGAAATGACCATGTCATAAAGACGTGTTTGAATTTGACTTGGCATTAGTCCTAAATAGACAGTCAACAGCAGGAACAAGGACATCTTTGATAACGTGAGTCACTGTAGTCTGAGGAGCACTCAAACATAGAGAATGCAAAATCGCCTAAAATGAAGTCTCAAAATTGCCTCCGTTTGGGTTTGGGAACTTGATAGGAATAGACATCTTCCGTCTTCCCCTGATATCTAAATTTGTTAGATATCAGGGAAAGACTTTTGTGGCTCTGTTTATAGTATAGTTTAGTAGTATAAACATTTAATCGTTATTTTGGGGAAATGTTTAATTGTACATGTTCAAGCTGCCAAAAATTAAATCCTTCTCGCCGGAGGAGAAAAAAACCTTGATGTGAAAACAATAGGCCTTGGTGCTCTGACCCTGAAGTACAATTCTATCCAGTAGAAAAAGTTAGATCAGTGTTGTAATGTGTTGGTCAAGTGGAAGTGCTGCTCTCCATTCCATGATCGTTGTGTCTGCTTCCTGTCAGGAGCCCTGAGCCCTCTGAGCGCAGCGGCAGCGGCTGCTGCAGCTGCAGGGAGGGTGGCCCTCGCTGGACAGACAGGGTCCAGCGGGGTCCTGCTGGTCAGCAACCTCAACGAGGAGGTCAGTAACACAAATCCACACATACCAGTCAGATGGACCATCTAAGGCTTGATTTCATCACACATACCCACCACTTTCATTCCTCTATTGTTTTTTTAATTATCTTTTTTAAGCTTGTAATGACCAGTTTTCATGCTTGTGCTGCTGTTTTCATTTAGTATTGCTTTGTGTCTCTTGATTAGGATGGTATTTATCTTTTAAGTAAATACTTGACCTGAGACCTCAGTTTGGATCAGGTCAGATAAACCACTTATTTTGCACATAAATATTATGAAATATTTTTATCCTACAAGATTTCTCTTTGTACTCATTAATGAGGATATCTGAGTTTTATTCATTTTACTCTGATAGTCACTAGGTTTGGGAGGATATGACAATACAGTGCCATGCTTATCCTGTTACAAATAGTCCTGTATTATAAAAAGGAAAACACTTTACCTTACTTTTTTATAAATAAACCTTTTTAAGATTCATAAATGGAAATGGCTAAATCCTAATGGTCGCAGAATTGCCTTTTGGAATTACTTTTGGAATCCACACTTTCCATAGATATGGAGTGGACCTTTTGCTTCTCCAGTTAGGCACGTGTTTTTCGTCTAACCTTTTCTTTGCTGTTTCTAGTGTTCTTTCCAAACCCAGTGCCTTTCTGTTGTGTTTTTCTTTTTTCATTGTGTCCTCATAAGAGAGGGGGATTTGTCACTTTCCATCACCACACCAAAAGCAATCCCCCTCTTTCTCCTCTGATGTTCTGGCCTTCCCTCCTCTTGTCAAACTGTATCTAACTGGGCTAACTGTCTCTCCTCTGTTTTTCTCTCTAAGCTCTCCTCACCTCTCCTCAGCTCATATGAAAGCTCATATGAAATCATTTCGTGATCTCCTAACCTGTGTCTCAGTTCTGGGAACAACTACCTGCCTCTCTGAAGTGCTTGCTCGCTGTCTCTCCTCCCTGTTCCTCTGCCTTTTTTCCTTCCGTGACTTAAATAGCATCTAATTTGTCTCTTTTACTCATGAGTCTGTTCTCTCTGGCTATGAATGAGTGTGTCATCATGCCTTTGACAGTATCTAAATCAAACTCAGCCTGTGACCACCTGTTACTTAAGATACTGTGCTTAAGTCTTCTCTCAGCTTCTCGGACTTGTGTGAACGCCACGTTTAACTCCAGTGGCCTTCACATCAACTCCTGCATGCTCGAGCTGTATAGCTGATCAAAACTTCAACTGCATGGTCTCTTAACTAATTTTTCCCCCCTCAGCTTCTTCTCATGTTGTTGTAATTCCATTTTCCTGTGCTGAAAGATTGTTGATCTTCAGATTTCTGACCTGCTGCATGTTGTTTTGATTTCATGGTTATGACTTTATATTGCTGATTTTTATTATGATTTTGACAGAATGTACTTTTACCCCATGCTTGTCCAGGGTGAACTACATTTTGGTGCAAGTGCTGTATTTTGACTAAAGGAAACATTGATCCAAGCCATTATCTCTGACCAAACTACCTGCATTATTCCAGTGTACTGACCTATATTTTATTTTTTGTCCCTCCCCCTCCTCACTTTTTTATTTTTTATTTTTACCCCAATTTGCATATGCCTCCCCATTCATCCCACCTTCCCTGCCCCCTCTCTTTCTCCCTCCCTCCCTCCCTCCCTCCCTCCCCCTCTCTCCCCCTCCCCTCCCCACCTCTTCCCCCCTCCATTCGTCCTGCCACTCCTTCCATTTGCTGGTGGGGAATTTTTAACCCCTCATATCACCCTGCCTAAATTAATTACCCCTACCATGACTCCTCTTCCGCCCGCCTGCTCCCCCCTCCTCCATGACCCAACCACCTCCATCACTCTCCGGGGGGAAAAACAAAAACCACCATTCCTCCTACCTACCTCCGTTCTGGATCGATCTGTCCATCTCTACCTCCGCTCCGCTCCGACTCTTCTACCTCTCTACCTGTCTCACGCTGCTTGTTGCTCTTCTCTCCCTCTAAAGATGGTTACGCCCCAAAGTCTGTTTACCCTCTTCGGTATGTTATCGTTAGCTCTCTCTCTCTCTCTCTCTCTCTCTCTCTCTCTCTCTCCCTCCCTCGCTCTCCCTCTTTCTCTCCCTCTTTCTCTCCCCTCTCTCTTCTACCACCTCTTTTTGTTCTGGTTTCATTCTGCCTTTGACACATTTATCATTATTCTAAGTATTGCTATTACTGATATTATATTTTATAGCATAAGATCTAAATGTTTATTTATTTGCACACAGTAGCCTGTTTGATAATCTGTAAAACCTTGTTGCCCCAGTTTATTGGTTTGGGTTAATGTTGATTACTTTACCCTAAATGTCACTGTAGTCATCAGTTAATGCACGATTAAGGCATTCTTCTTGCATGTTGTTTTTATTCATAGCCACGTGACACGTATCTGTTTAGAGGGTGTCTCTTCTCTCTTTACCTTTCACATATCTCACTCTGAAGTCTGATTGTGCTCTCTCTCCCTCCCCCTCTCTCTCTCTCCCTCTCTCCCCCTCCTTTGCTTCTTGTCTTGAAATATCGGCCTCTCTCTGGTGCTAACTTTTTCCATGTTTGCTTTCTCTCCACCTCACCTCTTCTCCTCCCGCCTGCGGCTTTAATGCAGGGGTCTATGGTGATGTCCAGAGGGTAAAGATTCTTTACAATAAGAAGGACAGCGCTCTCATTCAGATGTCCGATGCCAACCAGGCCCAGCTCGGTAAGCAGATGTCAGACCCAACAAGGGCACGCCAGAGATTCAGTAACAATACATATTCTACTTCTACTTCTTACATTTTGTCATGATCATTATCAATACTGACTGATTTGTAACAGTATACTGTATCATACTTAAAACCAGTATTGTTTGTATACCACATGACTGGTATATGAAAAACGGAAAGTGGAAATTTAAAAAAAAAATACTGTAATTTCTGCAAACACTCAGGATTAAACTGTCTCAGATATGTTTGATATCTCTATCAAATATCTTGATACTTCTGATTTTAGCAGACGTTCCTTCACTTTCAGTCTCGTCTCATATTAGGTTTTGTAATTTTATATGATATTTCAACTTGAACAAGTGAACTCCAGTTTTGTGTCTTTGTGAGATTCGTGTCACTTTAATTCTACATATTTCTGTATTGATGTCTTGGAGATGTTGGTGCTGCAAAACGTGTGATTTCCTTTTCTTGTTTGACACATTTGAGAAGTCATTGGTTTCTTGCAATTGAACTTTTCTGTGTGGATTGGATGTAAATGCACTGTTGGTTTTTAGGGTAACGCGTACAGTAGATACAGCAGTCCACTTGGTAAATCATCCACTTGGTCCACTTATGACTCACACAGTTGCTGGTTCAGCTGTGATTATTTCTACTTTTACATCTTCATTTTGAACCGTCCTTTTCTTTGCGGTGCTAAAGCAATGAGTCACTTGAACGGCCAAAAGATGTATGGGAAGATCATCCGAGTGACGCTCTCCAAGCACCAGACTGTGGCACTGCCCCGTGACGGCCTGGACGACCAGGGTCTCACTAAAGACTACGCCAATTCGCCACTTCACCGCTTTAAGAAACCCGGATCCAAAAACTTCCAGAACATCTTCCCGCCCTCCGCCACTCTCCATCTCTCCAATATCCCGTAAGAATCCTGTTGTTTTCAAGTGCATGAAGCCAAAGAATTTGTCCTTCTGAAAGTCTGCGTGTGCCGTGAGGGCAGAAGCCCCTCTGACTGTAATCTGTGCCCTCCTCTTAAAACAGACAAGATGTGACGGAGGATGACCTGCGACTGCTCTTCTCCAACACTGGAGGCAACGTGAAAGCATTCAAGTTTTTCCAGTATGTAGACGTTATATGTTGCTCTGTTTTTACTGACTGAAACTGACACATAAGCTATGTCCAAATGCAGGGAGGGTACGTGCTTCAGAGGCGGAGTTTGAAAGTCTGAGTGCTTCACAGAGCCGTGACGAGGCTGTATCATTTAGAATGACAAATGCATCCTTTTATTCCTGAGCATTTAACTCCACGTCAGGTGAAGTTAATCCAGGATACACTGCACAACAATGAGATAAATGACACGATCGAAACACTGAGGCGTCCTCTTAAAGACAAGTTAACATGATAATTGTACCGTGTCCTGTTGTTAAATAACAGCAGTGAGTGCAAGACCAAGTATTCAAACAGAAGGGAAATCCTCTGCACATCAGGACATCAGGACATCTCAGTTTGATTTAAATCAGTTAGATTTCTATAGCGCTAAATCACAACATGCATTATCTCATCATTTAATAGAGAGAAAGAGAAAACCAACATTTCACACGATGAGCAAGTACTTTGTGTCAGTGGAGACAAAAAACTGCCTTTAAATGCAAGACATTAGTACTGGATCCCGACTCACGTGGCCCTTAGCAGGCTAGGGTCTCTGTCTCTCTCTCTGTCTCTCTCTCTGTCTCTCTGTCTGTCTCTCTCTCTGTCTCTCTCTCTGTCTCTCTCTCTGTCTCTCTCACACACACACACACACACACACACACACACACACACACACTCTCTCTCTGTCTCTCTCTCTGTCTCTGTCTCTCTCTGTCTCTCTCACACACACACACACACACACTCTCTCTCTCTCTCTGTCTCTCTCTCTCTGTCTCTCTCACACACACACACACACACTCTCTCTCTCTGTCTCTGTCTCTCTGTCTCTGGTCACTGCATTGACGATGTTGGACCCTGAGTTTGGACACAGCTCATATGGTGGTTGCCGGTTCCCGCTCTTGTCTTGTGTTTTCCTGTGGGAGTTAACGTCTCTGTCCCATTCCTCAGGGATCGCAAAATGGCTTTGATCCAGATGTCAACGGTGGAGGAGGCGACCCAGGGTTTGATCGAACTTCACAACTACAACATGGGAGGCAACCAGCACCTGAGAGTCTCCTTCTCCAAGTCCACTATTTAAGAATGTGAGCCTGAGCCACAAACTCGGTCAGACATCTTTCAGACTGTGTCTGGACACTGGGCGGGACCATGTGGATTTCATCAGTTGTGTTGATAACTGTCATTCCTTCAGAGACACTGAAACCTTTGACCTTTTTTTGTTTGTTTGTTTTGAAGAGAACAGTTGAGTGTAGCCCTGGTCAGACCTGGTCTTAAGATCTGTTTCATGTAGTTTAATCACAAGAGGACAGCTCTTCAGCACATTCTCTCAGAATATGTCTCCATTGACCACCCGTGGACCCAGTGGAACCTGATGTTTAGAAATTGCACACGCGCAGTGCCGTACGTATATGTTTTCGTATCAATGTGCGTAACTTGTGAAAAGCAAGTCAGTGGTTCTGTGTCCACACTGGGATTGGGTCGGGTTTGATCTCAGTGATCTGATCAAACACGTGTCTGCGTGTTTTCACACCTGTGTGTAGAGCTGTTCACCTGAGACAGATGTTAGCAGGTGTGAACAGGCTCCGCCTCCCAGCTTCTCTTAACTGTACCTCTGTATTTTTATGTCAAAATCTTGACACGGTTGATTGTCCCTCTGTATAATAGTTTTGATGTAGATGAATGTTTGATTCTTGATTTCATTGAAAAGAGACAGTACTCATGTGCCTTACTCGACATTATCAACAGTTTATACAGATAGTCATCTTCATAACTATCCTCCTATGCTTTAGAGGCACATTGGTATTGATTTGGTTTTTTGGGGTGATGAGAATGCCAGTTTTTTTGTTATCCTGCAGACGTCATTATTATACTTTCTGATTTCTCTTTTGTTCCAGACTTTTAGATTCATGACCTTTTCTTTTTAGTTAGAACAGAGAGGAATTTTCCCGAGGCAACGTTTTACAAGTTTTTACAGCAGCCTGTAACTGGCAGTTTAACTTGAACTTCATTATTCCACGGGTTTTCAAAGTCTGAGGCTGTGCCCCCCCCCCCCCCCCCCCCCCCCCCCCGCTGACACAGCTGGGAGGGTACAGCCCCTCGTCTTATGCTACATCCACACATTATTTCATTTGTTTTAAAATGCATCAACATCTGATTTGACCTTCTGTCGTCGCTGCCTCTGTTTTAATTTGAACCCTCTTGTGTTGAGTTGTAGTCTGGACAGAAACAGACCTTTTGAAAACAAAGCCACGGCACACGTGTGGATGTGAAACTAGTCAATCTGATTCGATTGATTGTTAGAAAAATAGAGATCTGATCTGTAAATCCTTATTAAGCTCAGAAACAAAGACGTCAGGTGACAGCAGTGAACCAGTTTAGTTTTAAAGAAGCATTTGGAGCAGATGGTAAATGCATCAGCACAAATGTGTTTTGGTAGAAAGTCACAGTTGTGATGCATTTGGACAGAAAGTGTTGGACGTCGTTAGATCAAGATTGTGGATGCAGATGGTTTTTGTTTTTAAATACTTTTTATAAAGAAAACAGTGGCTGTAGCTGTAGTTTTCCATCATTTCATTCACACTACATAAACATCTTTTTAGTTTCTGACTCTGAAAACAGTCATTTTAGTTCATCTCTTAACATCACACACACACACACAGGTCATGATTGGGATTTTTTTTTTAATTGACCATTTGCTAAGCTCTGCTCTGGGTGGCCCCCCCCCCCCTCCCACTTTGACCCCCTGAATTATTCCATAAACATGTTACCTGTGGGATTATTTTCCACCATTTTGGCTCAAGAGAAAGTTCTTTTACAGTAGCTCCTGGTGAAGTTGTTGTTTGTGTGTGTTTCTGTTCCACATGGGTGAGGTGTAACTGTCAGTGACGATGGTTTTCTACGCATGTGTCGTGACCTGAGAGATCTCACATGAGAAAGTGTTGCATGCCGTGGCAGCAGATAGAAGTTCAGTCCACTGTGATTTCATTGTCATGTGACAGAGGGCTACTCAGTCGGACCAAAGTTTCTGTGCCTTTAGTGTTCCTTTAATTCATAAAAGAAAATTGAAAACAATTAAATGTTGCATTTCAGGATAATGAAATCTTTAATTCCCACTTGTTTTTTATACACTAAACATCTCAGAAATAATAGTTCTGTATATTTTTCCTCTAAGTCTGACTTTTCTACAGCTCAAAATGTATGGATTTGGTAAAGTTCTGAGGGCCAATTAAAGGCTGAATTGTTTTCTAACAAAGGAGAGGTGCGACTTGGTGTCCTGCTTTTTGAGTTTCCCCTCTCGTGGTCTCTTGTGTATACTGCATTACCTCTGTAGCATGTCTAATAAAACTCTTCTGTAGCTCTGCACTCACCTCTCTTTTGTCCATCCTCTTCCCTCCTGAAAGCAGCTCAGTCCCAGGGTGGGAAGAAGGCCACACTCCATTTTGGATCTAGAATAAACCAGATTGAGCTTCTGCTGAATCCACTTCTCAGGACAAAGACGTAGACGTTTCCCACCCTGCCAACTGACACCATCTATTCCTCTTATGTCTTGCTCTTCTCTCTGCTGCCTGTTTTCTAACCGTGTCTGAGGGACTCTGCTCTCCTGACGCTCTGATCTTCTTCTTCTTCTTCTTCATCACCTCAGCTGTCACTTTTCCAAGCTCTCTACATGCTATGCTAATAGCAGCTTTTGAGCGTGGATAGAAGAATGTCTAAAGCCACTCTCGGGTGTTTGTGTAATTACTGACCTGTCGATATCCAAGCATCAGACGAGTCAAAGGAGAAAAATAAGCTATATTTAAATAAATATATTTATATTTAAATATAGCTTATTTAAAATAAGCTATATTTTAACTATATTTAAATAAATATATTTATATTTAAATATATAGCTTATTTTAAATAAGTGCACCCGCACTTCAAAAAGCCTGAATGATCACTTTTTCCCTTCATGGTCATTGTGTAGATGTTAGTGTTGAATGAGAAAGTGACGACAGGAGTCTTAACAATGTCGTGCAAACACTATCGGTAACAAATGTAAATGTCAGGGTAACGTTGGGCCATAAATTGATCTCCGTGGGCTCCCGTGGTCGGTTGGCCCCTCCCCCGGCTTCTCCTTAGATGCACACAGCATGGCGGCTCACAGGGAAGAGCTTGTCCTCAAGAGAGACGCAGTGTCGTCAGTGATTTGGACCTGATTCGATTTGGGGCGTCAGACCACGAACAAACCACAACCCACTGACAGGTTTGTTTGAAAGCTGTTGCAACTAAAAAGGAAAAAGCTCAACAAATGTGTTCCAGCAGCTCAAACAGCGTCAGGCAGTCGAGTGGAAGAAATGACGTTGAGTGAGAGATAAAGTCCAAACACAGGCTTCAGCAGCAGAGTCATTTTCACACTGCACACCGTGAGACTAGAAAGCTATTACTGACGCCATTGTTTCTTATTTCTAAAGAGTTTATATACAGTTGAAAAGTCAGGTTTTATCCACATGCTGAGAACCTTTGAGCCCAGGTTTGAGCTACATTGTTCTGTTGCTTACGAACGCCGAGTCGAGCGTCTTCTTTATATTCTTGTGTTTTGTTTGCACTTTAACTCTGACGGGAAATTTCTCCATCATTTGTAGTTTGATTTTAAGGAGAAAAGGAAATCGATTAAAGTCGTGAATCGATGTTCATGTGAGAAACTGTGAGATTTTATTTTTAATATATAACATATGAGGATATTTGTAGTTATTTTGTGCTGTTGCTCAATTGAATGAATGAATGAAATAGTGAATATGTAAAAGTCATAGTGTGAGCATGTAGTTGACAGGAGGAGCAGTACAATAATAAACTTGTATCTAAGCAGCAGTTCCACCCTGTGGGCCTGAAACCCTGGTGATCACAGGGAACCACTGAGGTTCAACGTGTGTCTATAAATGACTGAACGTGATGAAGATGCTGCAGATGTGTTGATGTAAGCTGGCCTCACTTTAGGGACCGGGCCCATCGGCATGAGCGTGTGATGATGGACGCTCTGTCAGACGCTCCACAGTCAGGCCCAGGGACCGGACCGATGACCTGATCCGTCATCACACAGACACACGGTCACTTCCTGGATCCTGCTGTGGAAACAAAGATGAGATGATGTATCAAAGCAGAATCAATAACTCGTGTGACTCATACATCATCAGGGCAGGACATCGTGGTGCTGCTCTTCATCACTCTGCACACAGATGACGGGTCAAAGGCTTCTCTGATCTTAAACCCTCTCATGGGTTTACATCACATTTGTCCCTATTAAAAATGTTACAACACAGTTTTGACCCAAAAAAATATCTGCTTTCTGCGTCTTTACCTGTTAAATATGTACATTTACAGTATATTTGAGTATACTTGATCTCTACCTGCATTTACTTTGTTTTGAAAACAATTGACTGAACCCGTCAAGTGTGTTTTTGACCGAAGACGATCCCGACTTACAGTTAAACCGGAAATGAGAAAATCCAGATAACCTTTTCTGGAACCGTGTGAATCATCGCAGAGATCGATATCATAGAGTTAAGATGGTGTAAGTTTTATTAGGAGAGCCTTTTGTTTTTCAGTGTGTCACCACTGGAAGCAAGGCTGGTTCTATAAGCTCCAGGTACAAGTGTGTGGAGCCGAGAACAGACCACTTTTATAGGAGGAAACTGAATAAATGCACGAAGAGTTCAAATGTCCCATCATGTAACTTTTATTATGGACGTATTTTAACATGAAGATTTAATAATATCTCACATCAATAAACCATGAGTCCAACAAAGACATTTAAAGAAGAAATAGTCTCCTCTAGCATCTGCTGGGCAGCTCTGTCCCTCTGTCTCTGTCCCTCTGTCCATGTCTCGGTAATTGAAACTTTCTTTAATTTAATTCATATCTCATTGAGGGACATTCTGAGATTGGTGATATTGGTTTTGACATTTTGCTTAGTGACGGGTCGACCACATGACATTTGATCATAATTATCAGCCTCATCATCAGAGCACATTTCTTTAGATATAAGCAGATATCTAAATAATGTTCAGCCAAGTTATTTGGTTTTATTTTCTTTATGATTTGCTAAAAACTAAAGTCATTAAACTGGTTTAGTCACTCAGTTCTTGCCCTGACTGGACGTCATGTCCAGAGCTAATGATTATTTCTTCAAAGGGAGAGTTCAGGTTTAAAGTATTGGAAACCAGGTCTCACTGCACCAGCACATGGTCTGAGGATCTCATCCCGGCACCTAATGGCAGTCAGGGAACTGTTTGTCTGTTTGAGCAGAAACCTGCTGCAGGTCATTTGTTGGCAGTGCTCCTCCTGTTCCTCCTTAAGGAGCAGATAGAGGTCCTGCTGCTGGGTTGTTGTCCTCCATGTCTCCTGGTGTCTCCTCCATGCTCTTGACACTGTGCTGGGACACATCGTGCATTGATGCGTCCTCCTGGATGAGCTGCACTACCTGACACTGTGGTGACGACACTGGAAACAAACTGAGCAACGATCATGAAAATCAGCCTGAAAAGACGAGGACGGGGAACAGTCACCACCTGCAGTTCAGTCTGTCGTCTTCTAACTGCCTCTCATTTCCACCTGTTGTCAGTTCCATCTGCACAACAGCAGGTGACATTGATTCACAGTCAGTGCTTCTCACCTGGACAGGTGGATCTCACAGACGTGTGACGATGATCACGTGTTGCTTCTGTTTTTGGAGCAGTTTATGTTGAGTGATGTCACAGAACTGCAGCGTGAGAACGAGAAGGTCACACGTGAACCTAAAATCTGCACTTTCCCCACGAGACCACAATGTTTAGACTGTGAAAGACATGAGTGGACAATAAAGACATGGACAGTGTTACTCTGATCCCTGTCAGGCTTATTATCACAGTAGATACAGGATTTGCTTTCACTGCATTCAGATGTTAGAACATCTGAATGCAGTGGGTACATTTGGCCTCGTGGGCTTCAGCTACAGTAAGTTGATGTGATGTTACTTTCTCTGCACATGAAAGTCAAATATCTGCTGCTTCCCTCAGAGAAGGAATTAAATCAGCCGACAGTTTCCTGTGTGACACCCTGACACGTGACTGTGTTCTTCATTTACCTTTCTGTGTGCTCCAGTTGGTGAAGGCAGCTGGAGCTTGATGTGGTTCTTTTTCTCGTTGTGAGGGGTAAATATCTCACAGGGTTCAAACTGATTTCATTCTTTTACTTTCATGAAACAGCTTACAGGCATTCCAAGTAATTGCACCACTGTTCGCTCATTTAAAGGTTCACCGTGTAAAATTTAGGTGAAATTATTTTCATTTGGCAGATATTGAAGATGAATTATTTATATATATATATTTTTGTAAGTGTACAGGGGGCGGGTCCAAATCCTTGGACCCTTGTTGTTTCTGTTCTATCTATCTATCTACCTATCTACCTACCTACCTACCTACCTACTTACCTATCTACCCTCACACACACACAAATGTAACAAGTACAACTGTTCACACCTTAATGTGACAGTGTATCGTGGATGTGAGCATGAGCTCAGTCCTGTATTCAAATACATGTCTGACGTCATGTCTGCAGCAACTCTACTATGTTACTGTGGAACATACAGCGTGTAAATAGTTTGCTATTTGTTCTTTCTGTGTTTAATCAGAAATAACTGAATGATAATTCTAAATTAATTCTGGATTTCTATATTTCTATTTCTAACGACTGCAGGTTACTGTATGTGTGTGTGGAGAAGTTCAGAGTCCTCGTTAGCCCGAGGAAACATTAGCGTCATGTGAGTAAAATGGTTTTGGAAAAATCGCAGAAATGACATGAAATGTGGAGCTAACTGCTAACTGCTAACTGCTAACACTACAGAGTGATGTTGATCTAATCAGTTTTCTTATGGCGTCATAGCTCTTGCTGTGTGTGTGTGTGTGTGTGTGTGTGTGTTTGCACGTCCACGTTCAGTCTTGTATTCTGTGTACTGTGCAGCGCCCCCTGTGTGTCACAGAGAGAAGAACATCACGCTACAGTAACATGAACTGAGATTTAAAGAGGACATAAAGTGAGGAGGTGGTCTCTAATCCATGGGAACATTCAGACTTGAATGCAGCTTGATCTGGATGTGCACACACACACACACACACACACACATAATGCTGCTTCTATCTCACAGCACTGCATGGTGTAAATTGTCTTGCACATAAAACACACGACGAAACACTGACGGCTTGAAGATTAGAATTTATTGTACACAAAACATTATGACTGAAAGTCAGGAGGAAAAGTCTGAATTCTCTTTTTCAAGAACAAACAAATGTGATGTGAACGTAACTGTAACAAACGTCACATCTGAACACCAAAGAAAAAGATTTGCTTGATAATAACTGAACATCTGGATAAAGGCGTCGTCACATTCTTCAGTTGCATGAATCCCGACGGGCGAATGAGCGTTAGTCATCGAAGGCTCCGTCGATGTAACGGCGAATAAATGATCAAACAAAAGCAGGTTCTCCGTCACAGTCACTGATTACTTTAGGAAAAACATTCTTATTTTATTTGCTGAAATTCTCTTCATGTCACAGCAGTGGCAGCTGGTGCTGAAATGTATTTTTATTTTATTTTGTTTCATTAATTCTCAGTTTTAGTCACATTATGAGTTAAACTGATAATAATAAAGATGATAATGAAGGAGAATTATCATCATTTTCTTTTAAATTTCACTCAAAAATACAAGAGAAAAACAACAAGAAAATTTAGTCAAAAAGTATGAGTGAGGGTGTGGAAGAAACCTGTACCTGAGCTAACATGAAAACCACGCCCAGGAGAATAAACAGCAGTTTACGACATCACAGACACTGAAAAATCATTAGGACATTAAGGAGAAAGAACCTGCTCTAATTGAATTGAATTGAATTGAATTGAATATACTTTATTAATCCCTTGCGGGAAATTCTTTAAGAGGACAAGTATGTATAAGATCGTGGCATCAGAGACAGAAAAAGTGAATTCCCTTTATGTGCTAGATATATAAATCCTACATGACATAGAGACTAGTTTGTATTAAGTTATCCTTTTGTAATCTGTTACAATGTAATGATGTTGTAACATCATCATGCATCATGTTTCCTCCCAGAGACGCCGAGCTTCCCTGGAAGTGCCACATGTATCCAGTCACCTATACTCTCATACGTCTCATAGAGATCAACTGAAGCTGAGCTTCCTCTGGTTTTAATGCTGCTGCTGCTGCTGCTGCTGCTGCTGCAGGAGAAGAAAATCACATCAGACGATAAACAGCTCATTCTGACGCTTTATCACGCTCGAGTGCACTTTCATGAAGTTAATGAAATGAAATTACAACAGTGCACATTTGACTATTTATTTTGTGACATTTGAATTGAATTAGTCTCCATGGTCAAGTCACAGTGAAGTGAGATCACAGAGCTGTAACCTGAAGTAAGAGATAAGGTGATTCAAAGACTCGATGCTCTGGCTAAAATCCTGTCCCTGAGACACACACAGACACAGTTGTCTTTGAAGGGCTTGTTTCAGTGATGTCTCTTTTGAATGGTTGTTTGTCTCGATGTGTGTCCCTGTGATGGACTGGTGAACTGTCCAGGGTGTGACCCCCGCCTATTGCCCTATGTCAGCTGAGAGTGGCACAGCACCCCCGACCCTCCTGTGGAAGATAAAGCAGTAGAAGATGGATGTGGATGTTTACCCAAAACTAGACACTCAGTCATAGAAATGGAGCCGAGATTATACGACACATAATGTATTTAAAGAATGTGAAAAACAGTTTTTAAGACTGAAAATACAAGTAAAGATGTTTTATGTTCCATGATTGGCAGGTTAACTGGTTAATTGGTTAACAGGTTAACAGGTTAACTGGTTAACTGTTAAAAAGTAAAGGTATGAAAAGTGGCACATGGTGGAACAGTGGCTAGCATTCTTGCCTCACAGAGTTGGCATGTTCTCCCTTTGTTTGTGCGGCTTCTCTCCGGCTACTCGGAGTCAGCTGGGTTCGGCTCCAGTGGCCTCCACGACCCTCATGTGGAGGATAAAGTGGTAGAAGATGGTTGGATGGATGGATTCATGGAGTCAGTGAAAATCCCCGGGTGGAAACTGCTGCTGCTTTTATCAGACAAACGTCATGACAGAAACTGTCATGTCCACTATCCCAGGAACTGTCAGGGAACGCTGTTCTGCGCATGTGCAAGGGAAAGATAAAGACTCATGACGTGAAGAACATGAGAGACTGACTTTTTATTCATCCACAGTCAGTGGTGTTCTGCTGGGCCACTTGTTCACTTGTTGTAGGACATTGTTTGCATTAGCATTCATTACACACACACACACATAAACACAGCGGGGCACAGTGCACATGAATACATGAATGTGATGGAGGTATTCATGTAAACAGGTGAACCCTGGTGTGATCATCATCGTCGCCGCATGTAAACGTGGTCACTGACAATCTTGTCGACTGAGTGAGGTTTGAGTTTCATTTCTAACGTTTTATTTATTTGAACAACTTTCTGTGAAGAAACTGAACATTAATGACGAGAAGATTTACTGCAAATCTGTTCCACAAGCTGTTGTTGTGAAGACTTAATGCAACAGCTGGACTGTGTGATGCAGGACACAGTTCATCATGTGGACTAATGTAGCGACGCTTCAATAACGTAACAATGTGTGTTCTAATCACTTATTATCACTTATTCAGCTAAGCAAATCAATGCTTCATTATATTGTTACTCCATCGTATTATACATGAGTGTATGTGTGAGCGAGTGTCAGCTGCCAATCATGACATCAGTCAGTGTTTTAAATCATTAAATAACCATGTCATTAAAAATAAAAAACGTTAACTTGATTACTGTACAATGTTGTTTTTAAACATGCTTTAAAAATACATTGGATTCAATTGGATAAGTGATGGGACACATATTTGAAAGATTTGACTGTGTTTTTATTTGAATAAACTCACCGTCACACTCACACTTCTTTAATTCAACGAGTAATTAAAGCACAAATATCTCTCATTTCTCTCACACACACACACACACACACACACACAGAGAGCTGGGACGGCTGAGTTCACGTCCTGAGTGGATAAAAGCTCGACTCCACAGTGAGAGGAGACGAGCACAGTGTGGACACACAGACGCTGCTCCCTGGATCATCATGACATTTTAACAGAACATCCAATAAAGTTTGAAGCCCAATAAGGAGGAGGTGCTCGTCATCCTCGCGGACATTAACCTCCCGTCTGGAGCTCACAAGTTTTTGGCATTTACACAACTTCACACAACTTTTAACAAGTGAGTGAGTGAGTGACTGAGTGAGTGACTGAGTGAGTGAGTGAGTGACTTTTTCAGTGCTGTCATACCTCAAATACCATTTTGTACAAAGACTTAAATAAGATGAAAATGACATAAAAACACTTCATTCATTTATAAATGAATAAAAACAACATGTGACACTGTGGCGTCAGCAAACATCTGCAGAATAAGCACATTCATGCTGACACTGTTGTGTGTGCAGGTGAATTCAAGATGGTGGAAGCGTCTCCTATGAAGGAGAAGAAGAGGAGGAGAACGCTGCAGAAGCGTGTCAGAGGTTTCTGCTCGCTTTTGTTTATGACCGCCATCAAAAGTGTGAAGCAGATCCAGATGGTTTTCTGCAGATGTTTCTAGCCCAGGATGAGGGTTGGGTCCATGGGTCCATGGGTCCATGAAACCGAGCCAGAGTCCATGCAGTGGAATGACTTTCTTTGAGCTCTTAAAACACGGCAACACTGCTGTTGGTCAGCCTGTGAACTTCTCAGCCCTCCGTCATATGTGCCAGTCTGGAGGCGAGTGCAGTGATGAGGTCACACTCACTGCAAACTCGCTGCTGCTCTCTTTTCTGTTCCCATCGCTCCATGTTATCCAATCAGTGTCTTACACTGTCCACGAGACATCAGGGCACTTCCATCTTCACATGCCACATTACTAACAGGATTTGACACAGATGGGAGAATCTGATTGTGTCCTTTTCCTTTTTTACACACTCTGGTACCGTTAAACTGCCAATGCAATCTGTGTGTGTGTGTGTGTGTGTGTGAGGCAGCCAGCCCACCTTCTGAGGTACAACTTTTATTACATGGTAATTTAAGACATGCTTCGTTCATCTCAAGTGTCGCCTCTGGACATACAAATCAAAGACGCTTTTTTTCATTTCTCATCTTCCAAAGCTCACACGTTATCCTTTTTATAATCTCTATTTTATTTGCATGTTTCCTCCCCCGAGGTGAAGAGAGGAATCCTGCAGTAGCCACACAAACACGCTCCCGTCTGCTTTTATGTGTCTCGCTTCACTGAGGACCTTGGAGACGTTTATGACTTACATTGATCATCAAGGTGAACGTACCACGAGTATCGTGCAGAGTACATTATCACATGCCCCGCCCCCTCGCCCACCAGGACATGGTTAGACAGAGACATCGGATTCACATCTCTTTCTCCACTCTGCAAATCCCTATTAAAGACAGACAGGTGTCACGTGAGAGAGGAAAGTCCATCACCTGCACTTTAAAATATGCTGAATTTCCTCATGTTCTTGGACACCGTCATAGTTTCTCAGACCCAGTGTTTTATCGCTCAGCAACTTCCCTGCTCTTCGTCATTCATTTGATGTCAAACACTCAATCACTAGTTTCTTCTTCATTAGATGATGTCACTTTCGTAAATTTCGTTCCCAATTAGGCCGAAAAGTCAATGAAGTACGGAATGAAAGGATCTTTATTGACATTAAACAACAGAATTTTGTGTTCAGTTGGATGTTTGATGATGGGAGGATGGTGGGGGGGGGGGGGGGGGGGGGGGAGACATGTTCATGCAAACCCAGCACCTTCTAGCTGTGAGGCACCAGTGCTAACCACTATTCCACCATGCTGAATAGTTTTGAGTGGAACTGATTGGAAACCATTGTGATTGACAGCTGGTTGTAGTGAGTGGAGTCTCCCCCTGGTGGCTATTCTTGTTTTACTTGTTTTATAAATGCTCTAGAAGGAAAGTCTGTCAGGAGATAAACTCCAGATAAACTCCTGTAACCCTCGCTCTTTTACATCCATCATAATAATGATCACTGGAGGTTTTTTCTCTGCTAAGTAAATGTCATTTTAGGGCATTTGCTGTAAAGACTGATGCTCTTTCAGTTGCTTTGCAATAAAATGTAACTGCAGGTCGTAATGAGCTACTTGTGCAACATATGGGGTGTTTTTATAGGACGACAGATTCATGTATTGATGTGAGGAAGGTTACGGTCTCCTCATCGCTCCATGAACAGCTGATATTTCTGTTTCATCTGTTTCTACTCCACTGTTTCACGTTTATTTCAGCAAACATTAATGCACTTACACTGTGAAGTGTACATCATTTAAAATGATCCTATACTTTATTATATCTTACTACATAAGACACAATAATAAACTTCCTTTTTGCACAACTTGATATTCAACAGATATTGAATATGATTATATGCTGTATACATGTATTGAAATGTGAACATTTAGATTTGCTGACTTCTTTGTATAATGACGTTCTGGAAACATCAGACAATCATGTCACCATTTATTTAAATATGTTTTATTTATATTTTATATATTATATATATTTTTTTATTATAAAATAAATATACATTATATATAGATATAAATATATATACAGACATATAATTTAGCACTTCATCAGAAATAATCTCTCTCCATACTAAAATACCTAAAAATACTCATACAATTCAATCTATAATAATAATAATAATTTAGCACTATTAAAAAGACAAGTTACAAAGTGCAGACAAAGCAAAAAAACAGGAGACTCAGGGACAAAAATCACAAATTCAGATAAACGAAACCCAAAAGAACAATAAACACAAGAAGACATGATAAAAGAATACAGATAAAAACACTAACACCACAAATCACATGAAGTCTGTGAAAATGAGATTCAAGAAGTGAGTAAAGAATGCACTGAATCTTAACTTGTTGCAAAGTCATGGGTGTTCAGTTTTTATTATTTATTGCTGCTTTGAGTCTAAATTCAGTAAGCACCTCCTCAGAGGGAGCAGTCCATACTGTAGAGGCTGAAGTGAAATGGAACGCTCCTGTCCCAGTTACAATTCTCAGACATTCATTCAACTCTGATCAACACACTATAAGATTCTCATGTTGTTGCTTAGCAACAGAGCTGCAGCTGGACATGGTTCAGATCATTAACGGCACATACTATAACACATCAATGTTTTAATGAAATGTTGAGAGTCTCGTAGGCCGGATGTTTTTGTCCTCACTGATCAATAATGATCCCAATAATCTGTCCAATCACGGGGCAGCTCAGAGACCATGTTCCACTACATCTATACTTACAGGTGTATGCACATGTAAACAACAGGTAAACAACTGTCTACGCTGCAAAGAAACCTAATGAAAGAGTGAAAAGGTTAAAGGTACTCCTCCACAATGGTGTAGGAATCACACATCTAAAAACAACTATATATATGTATATGTATATCTATATATATATATATATATATATATGTATATATACTGTATATACATATGTATATGTGTATGTGTAAGTATAAACCCGTGTACCATGACTTCCTGTTGAAACATTCATGCATAATGAACAATGAATTCCAGGGTGAACCCCACCTTTAGCTCCGTGTCAGCTGGGATCATGTGGTCCACAGTGAATGAATGAATGAATGAATTTATATTTTGAATTCCACACTCATCAAAGCTCATTGGCTGAATCCATCCACCACTTTTACCAATTCACTGTTCACTGACCCATGTCTGATACCAGTGTGTGTGTGTGTGTGTGTGTGTGTGTGGTTGCTGGGCAGCGAGACTAAGAGAGAGAGTGAAGTCACAGAGAGAGAGAGAGAGAGAGAGAGACTGACAGGAGTGAGTGTGTGTGTGTGTGTGTGTGTGTGTGTACATAATCTATTAATTAAAGGCGAGGCAGCAAAACGAATGTGGAACCTTTTCCCGTGTGATATCTCTGTCCACACCGCCCCCACTACCCCTCACCCCCACTGCCCCTCACCCACACTCACACTCTCCAGGTAGGCAGAAGACACACACACACACACACACACACACACAATGAAACGTCTATAGAGAGATTATAAAACCAAATCTTGCAGATTGCCATATAAAAAGGTAATTTATGATATTAAACTGACTTTTATCTATATGCAAATGAGTCCCCCCCCCCCTCCCATCACCTATCTGAATAATTTATATGAAGTTTTTTTTGGGGGGGGGGGGGGTGTGTGAAGGATTGAAGTGAAGCGAGTGTCTAAAATAACCCAGTTATGCCATAAAGAAGACTATTAACTTCATCTTCTTTTGCGCTCTTCATCTTTCAATTCAATTTTTCTTTCCCCGGGTTTATTTCTTTGGGTGACACCAATAGCTTTCCCTGCAGGTAGCTCAGCGACAGGAGCTAACACTCACAGCTTATTGCTCTTTTCCCACATACATATTATACATTTTAAACCCTTTGGCAATTCCCTCCTCCATTCCTTCCCTTTTTTGAAACATCAGTTGTCGTGGCGATGAGGCGCAGCAGGCTCCTCCAGGCTGAATGTCATACACAGAGACATCAGGCGGCTGTTGGTAATTTCATCTCCCACACTGTCTGTTTGTTGTCACTGCTCATGTCGTATCAGCGACGACGAGCGTGTGCGATACCTGAGCTGTCTGTCAGTCTGCTGTGAGACAGGCAGCCCCAGTATCTGCTGATCGTCATCGGCCTTCTCACCACCAACACGCTCGTGGAGGATCTCAAACATCACGCAGAAGGGTCAGACACAGAAGCAGCATGCAGCATTATTATAATTATTATTATTATTATTTATTCTGTAAACTGCCTCTAACGTACAGTAGTTCAGTGAATCATATTCATATCTCATACTCATATTTAAAGCTGCAGTGTGTGACGTATATAAACAAATATCTCTTACATTAAATCCATGTGTCCATGTTTACACAAGTCATCGGATTAAAAGTCCGATCAGGAAAAAACAAACCGATAAAGCAGACGGAGGATTTATGCTGATCATCATCACATGATCCGGTTCTGACTTCCTGGTTTGGTGTCATCACGTGTCTGATCCACGTAAACGCCACATTTTTCTCTTTTGTTACAAACACAAAAGTCACAGATGTGGAAGAGAAGGAAAACGAGACGGTGAAGATTCCTCTGCCTGATGATCAGACGACTTCATGTTGTCTCCATGTTTCTCAGTCTCCACATGTTTAATGTCACGTTACATCGAGACAGACGGAGGCAACAGTGAGACGACTGCAAACAGGTGGGAGTTTGAGATAAGATAAACACATGTGTCCATCAACCAGACCCATGTCCCCGCCCTCCACTGCTCTGCTGCTGTATAAGCACAAACGCTCCCTCAGTCAGCTCTGATATCAAGATGTTTGCAGGATGTCCTTCAAGCCGTGTGAAGGACATCAGGATGTCTGATATTTGTTTTTAAAGTGTGTATTTTTATGAAGAGAAGATGGATGATGTGAATCAGGCAGTGAGGCAGAACTTCTCTTCCACGGCAGAACGACAGCGAAGCACGAGCATCATGTGACTGATGACATTTCTGACAGTCGTCTCGCTAAGCTAACTGGCTAGTTAGCGGGTCAAATGAACATCAACAGTGATTTAAAGCTGTAAAACGTTAATATTAACGATTACATATGTTATGTGTTTGCTGTAACGTTATAACAGCGATGTCATGTTTGAATAGGAAACGTGATAACGCTAATGTTTATTCATATATATATATTCATAGTTTTTAGTTCTATTTTACATAAACACTAAACAAAGTTCATGATAATTGTCTTTATTTGTCTTTATTTTGATGATGGTTCTTTAAGTGCAGCTGCGTGCTGGTGACGTGAGGATCCGATTAGTCGACTAATGCAAAAACTTTACAAAAAAACTTTTTTGTAAAACTTTACTTCCGTTCCTGTCGGGGATCCCAGCTCACCTCTGCCCCGCCCCTGCTCCACCCCGCCGGTGTAAGCGCCCTCGTAAACGAAGCGTCCCGCTCGTGAGACTGAAGTTCTAGCTTTTGGAGTCAGTGTGGAGCGTTTGTTTGTCCCCGCTCGCTGGAGCCAGTTGGAGCCTGTTGGTGCCTGGCTGGTTCATGAGGTGTCCAGGCCCCGCGGACCCCTCTGTCCCCGCGGACCCCGCCGGCTCCTGCCAGGGTTAGCATGGCTAATGCTAACTCGATCTGTAGCAAACAAAAGTTTTAAGTTTTATAAGTTTTAAGGATTTCTTCTGTTTCCGGTGATTGGATTTCCTGTGAGTGTCGGTGAGTCCAGGATTGTTGTTACTGTGTGTGTGTGTGTGTGTGTGTGTGTGTGTGTGTGGAGACACATGAACGTGGACACACTTGATCTTGTTGTATCTGCAGAGTTGACTCTTAACTTTTTACATTTGAATGAAAACAAAGAAGTGACAGTTTCTGGTGGTACCGCTGGGACCCCTCCTGTAGATCTGGGTCCTTTGGACCATCACAAACCTGGGAGTAAAAATAGACTCCGATCTTAAGTTTGACAGTCACATCAGGACTGTGGTGAAATCATTGTGATGCCGCTGGCTGAAATAAACCAGGTCTTTGTGACGAGTAATCCACACGTGTCACCTCTCAGCTGGATTACTGTAATGCACTTTATGTGGGGGTCAGTGGGTCGTCCATCACTCGTCCCTGCCTGAGCTTCTATACCTTTTATTTATTCTTCTGTACATGACTTTGGTTCACTGTGGTTGTTTTAAAGTGCTTGGATTGGATTGGATAATATGTCAAATGTTTCCTCCCTTGATCCCTTTAGCTGTTTATTCCATAAAGTGTCAGAGAATCATTGTTCATTGTTTCCCGGTCCTCAAAATGAATTCTTTAAGTCAAATGTGTTGATGTGATGTTGATGCAAAGATGTTCAATCCACTGTCATAGCTCCACATATTCACATTTAAGAAGCTGAAGTCACAGTTCTTTATTAAAGAATTTTAAAGTAAATTATTCAATACAAAAATAAATAGTGATTCATTTACTAGTGGCCACACGGTTGCTGTCGTGGTTAGCACTCTTGCCTTGGCAGAGACCCGGGTTCGAGCCCCGGTTGGAACAAGGGTTTTTCTGCATGGAGTTTGCATGTTCTGTGTGTGTGTGTGTGTGTGTGTGTGTGTGGGTTTTCTCCGGGTTCTCCGGGTTCTTCGGCTTCCTCCCACAGTCCAGAAACATGCAGTAGGAGGGGATTAGGTCAATTGGTCACTCTAAATTGACTGTAGGTGCGAGAGTGAGAGTGAATGGTTGTTTGTCTCGATGTGTGTGGCCCTGTGATGAACTGCTGAACTGTCCAGGATGTGAATGTTTGTTGGTAATCCTGATTTGTGGCACGTTTCAGTGTGTTGACTACGACTGATCAATAAATAAATGATGATATTTTAGACATTTTCTTGGTAATTGTTGGAGATGAACCACGTTTTCAGGATTGTTAAGTCTTTTTAACTGATCTACAGTTCGGCGTTGTTGGTTTTGATTCTTGTGCCTCTTCCTGTGACGGCGTCACACATAGTGTCGGCTCAAAAAAAAGTACCAGGTACTATTGCTAATGGAAAAGCAATATAACGTAGTCGTGCTAGTGGAAACACGCCATACGACAGCCGTACGTACAATGTTTTTGTTCTTAACCTGCTCTCAAACCCCTGACCAATCCACCATCTGCTGAAGTACCAGAAATACTTTAAAACGACGTCAAACACATGACATGTTTGAACGAAATCATCACAGGCAAACATGTCTTCTGTATAGAATGTACAAATGTAACGTTTACCAGAAGAAGAAAAGTTTTATGGTATGTTAGATAGTGTCAAAGTCAACTGGGATTTCCAGCCAGAGAGAAGACGTGGTTGTTCAGCAGTGATGTCACTGTGGTGTCTCTGCTCTGCTGTGGCCAAGTCCCTGTCACTTCCACTTTAAGCCTAGATCTTGGTTCTTTATCGTCAAGCATCAAGTTGGTCGACCTCAGTGATCTCAGTAGTAGTGAGGAAGTGCACTAACTCAATTACATCAAAGGGTGCCAGCCCTTTTAACATCTTTAAAACAAGCCATAAAGTCTTAAAATGATTGATTTTAACACCACTCTCGCAGATGCAGAGAGCGGTGAGAGATTTTTGTCCCTCATGAATGATCCTTGGCTGAATCAGGACATCAGCTCAGAGACCACACCACGGCCAAAAGTCTCATTTGTGAGATGGAACTTATCTGTTACACATTACTGTTCATGTTCAAGTTGTTTTCTGCTTTGTTCTTTAAAACATGGTGAGGGTGCGTGACGACCTGGTCATCAGATGGTCCCAGTGAACACCAGCACACTTCCTGCTTTGATTCCAGAGCAGCTTTGTTGCAGAAACTCCTCCTCTCGCGCTCTGGCTCAGAGAATCTCAGTGTTTTGCCAAAACCAAATGAAAGTGGCTGCTGGAATCCATCTGCAGCTGTCAGCTTTTTACTGTGGCTGTGTCACTGACAGACGTGCTTTATCTCCGCAGCAACACGCTGTCTCTGCCGCTGCGACTGAAGATGTGTGTGTGTGTGAGTGTGTGAGGGAGGGGTTAAAAGGGTCAGTTTGTAAATGACACAAATTCACCATGTGTCTGTGGTCACATGGTGACAAGAGCTCAGGTCAGAGAGTCTTCATCCACAGTTGTAACTACACTTAAAATTATGAGCTGTGTTATGAACGAAACAAATAAAACACGCCGGTATATTTAAAAAACAAACATGTTTTTTAATACAATTAGAAATTTTGTGATGTTGCAAATGTAACAAAAATATGTAACGTTAAAAAACCTTAATAAAATATGTTAAAAATAAAATGACTAGATCAGTGTTTTGACAACACATTTTGATTCAGTTTTAGTTACACTTTTAAATGTCATTTAGTTTTAGTCACAGTTTAGTTTTAATTAAATATAATCTTTCGACTGTAAATTTAGTCGACTAAAGATGTTTGTTTGTTAAAACCCAAACTCAAATAGTGCAATGTCACACAACTTCACTACTGTGAACAGTCAATATACCGTCGTCTTCTTTGTGATGAGACTACATTGTCTTTTCTAACTCTCTCTGCCTGAAGCTAAAGCAAGTACGACAAAAAGAATAAGAAACAACGATGAGGTCATAATGCTGTAGACTACATCATTCACATTTACTGACCATTAATGTACCAGAGAGTCTGTTTAATACGACATTCCTCAGCACTTAGAGAAACCAGAGTTCACAAATGAGAGCAGCATCGATTGTGTTTGGCCTGTCAAGACCGACACGTTACTGAGGCTCAGTACAGAAACAAAGAAACGTCCCCCGACATCTGAACACTGACTACACACACACACACACACACACACACACACACACACGCACACACACACAACAAAGTGATTGGACTCAAAGCTGTGAGAGAATCAAACAGTAAAAGCATGTTTTATATTTGTCGATGGCAGATTTCAGAGTTGAGTCAGTGAACAAGTTAAATACAGATTGTGTAAATGTGTGATAACATAACTCTTGAGGATTGTCTGTGTGTTTCAGAGACACTGCAGTCATAGTGTGCTACTTTATGAGATTGTGAAAAACACATCCAGTCTGCTGCTGAGCCTTGCTTTTGGTTCACTACTTTTAAATGAATGTTTTAATAATTGAGTAAGACATTAGAGATACACACAAATCACTGTTACAGATGATTTAAATGTGCTGTGAACCCAAATACATGTGTGTTATGCTCTTCCTTCCTCATTATGTCACATCAAACTCTTAAAAAGACCCATAAGAGTCACTTTGATGGCGAATAAAACCTGCGATATTTGCAAGACTCATTGTTTAACAATAATAATCCTTATACATCAAATTAAAATAGCACTTTTCAAGACTCTGGAGGAAATTCAGTGTGTGCATGAACTGTCCTCGCGCTCCCAACTCACTCTGCACGTGGTTCAAAAATCTGGAGCGCACGTGCAGCCTGCGAGTTGCGTAAATGACGCCATGAGCGCGATGCACGGAAGTATACCAAGACCTTTACACTGCAGTTTTGCCATTAACCCATTCACTCACAATACAGCACTTAGTACTTGTTACTTAGTAACATCTCATTAAGAGTGGTAGCCTGGTGCAGCAAAACTTTACATTTTTTACTTTTCCAACTTTGCTTTTTAGTCTTTTTTTCTCCACTTTAAACAGTGTAACATGGACATGGAGTACTCTGTGCTTGCTGTGGCTCTTTTCATATGTTTTGTGAGTAGCACTGTTGAGTTACTGGTCCATACTTTTCTGTGTGGAGTTTGCATGTTCTCCTCATGTGTGTGTGTGGGTTTTCCTGAATGGTCTCTATATGTTTGCCCTGAGATGGATTGGTGACCTGGCTCCTCCCACAGTTGGTAAACGATATAGTTTGTTACAACAGTTGTAAAATAAGGTGTATTTGTGATAGTGGTGAACTCTTCAGATCAGGTACATAGGTACTCAGATCAGTGTGTGTGTGTGTGTGTGTGTGTGTGTGTGTCTGCCACGACATCGTCTCTGTGAACAGTTCCACGCGTGTCACCGTTGCTTTGTCTGCTCGGTGGTTTGAGCGACGTCCTCTCAGCGAGCAGTGGAGCGAGCGGAGGACGCTGCTCCGCTGCTCACATTTCATTTCATGGGGCTCTGTATGAAAGTCATGAACACAGGGCTGATGTTTTAATTCCCATTATTGCCCAGAGGCCGGCTGTGATCATGTGTGAGTCCCACTCGCCATAATGAGGCTCCAGCAGACTCTCAGAGGTTAGCAGAGGTGCCATCTCGACGCCAGTGGCTAATTGATGATTATGTACAGTACAAGGTCTGGGCAGAATCATTCATTTTAATGGGATGATTATTGGCAGGAAAGACATGTGGCAGAGAGGCCCTTACGGTGGCCTCTGAGGGACAGTCTGACACCCGAGGGGTTTACATCAGTGAGTGAGGTGACTTCACCATGGTGATCTAATCTCCTGGCAGGAACTATCAGGAGAATGAAAACAAGTTTAATTTCCTGTGTCTTAGAGCCAGGATATGTACTTTGCTGTGGAGAGGTGTTACCGAGGCCAACGGGAGAAAAAAGAAAAGGCAGCAGACACACAGGCAGACGCTGCAGATATTATCACATTTAATATTTCTCTCCATCTAACCACACTGCTGCTCTAATTGGATCCATAGTGTCGGATATCTGCTGCTTTATTATCTATCTGTTGAGCATTGCATGCACAGGGCTGTGAGCTCCACGCTGATATCTTATTATCCTGAGAACACGGGGACAAACAAAGACGTGATTTCACAGCATTAACAGGCTCCAAAACACCAGTTACCCACGTACATCGGACCAAGTGTGCAGCTCTGCCGCCGCCGCCGCCGCCGCCGCCACTGTCCTCATTAAAGATGCTTTTTCTTTGCATTGTCTTATACTCGTGTATAGCCATTCATTTAAAGCCAGACATACAGTTTGTTTTGTTTCTAACCTTTGGAAGTATAGCGTTCACTTTTTAAATTGAAAAAAAGCTGTTTTCTGAGATCATTTTTCTCCTTTTTTTTCTGAATTGATATAATTGTCTCAAACCCAAAATGAGGTTAAACAATCAGGACATTAAGTATCAGAATAACTTATAGAAAAAAATGGAAATGTATTTAAATGAAAAAAATAATTAGTTCATTTCAGACAAGCAGGAAATCATTTTCTATAAAAAAAGTATATTGCGCTTCAAAAATAGAAGAAAGGCATTTTTTAAATTAACTCTTTTTTTGTCTTAATTTGTTAATTAAAAAATAGAACACATTTTCTTAGGAACATATACAGTTAATTCAAATTATTATTACTATTTATTTTTATTTATATGTATAATTATCTTGTTAATTTAGAAAAACAGAACTTTCTTTCTCAGGTGAATGCAATAATAAGATAAAATAATAAAATAAATATAAGAATATAGAAGATACTATAGAAGAATTACAAACAATACAAAACTAAATAATATATAATATATTATGAGAAACATAGCATGACAAGTATAATCCCATCATTCTATAGCATATGCACCATAATATCAGTATTAACACGACCTCATTGATCAAATGTTCTTTTATTTTTGGGTCAGTGCTGTTTCGTGTAACTTAAATATAAACAAATCCATTTAAAGATGCATCATTGTAGTCAGTGTTGTAAATGGCTGCTTTCACTCTTGGAACAGTCAATATGTGATGAAGAGTCAATAAATATTTGTGTCTTAGCAGAGTCCACGCTTCCTCGCGTCTGTCCACCGCTCACACCAGAGGCGCTCTCTTCCTGCGCTCCTGTGGCGATGCTTTAACAAGGTTTCCACGGCGATACAATCCAAAACAAAATGCTGGTCTAATAGGTGCTGGTTAATAAGTTTATTTCAGGCACATGCTCCAGTGCCTTTATATTAGCACTCACAGGGGTCTTGTGTTCTCAGGGGCTTTAGTGAAAAAATGAAATGAACAATACTTTGTGCTAATGAAGCTGCAAAGGGAATATTAGAGGAAGAGGTTGATCAAAGAGAGAGTTTATCATTTTACTTCACATGGTGTGGCTTGATTTTTTATTTCCACATGAAGAATCAACACATAGTATTTCATCATGTGATATAAGTGTGTGAGCAAAACCCAGAAGTCATAACATCATATGAAATGTGCTGTTTGGTTGTTACAGTCAGAAGAGTTTGTATATCATGACTTCTCCAGCTGAAACCAGACACAAAACAGATGCTGCTTTTACAGAAGCGTGTTCATCACGTCAAAGTCTCAACACTGAGATCAAGAAAAAGAAAACGCTCTCACTCTGATTCAGCTTCTTTAATTCACACAGACAATTCACATTCACTGAGCTCAGTAAGTGAAATACAGTTTAAAAAAGAAAGAAAATAAATAAAGGTGACCTAACATCATGTTCTTTTGCACTCTGATCAATTCATTCATAATGAAAACATGAAAGTAACACTGCAGTGAAAGCTACAATCCACACGGAGAGAAATCCACTTCCTGGTTAAGCTAAGCTCGATGATTTCCGGTTTAGTTTGAAATGATACGCCTTTTTAATTCAAGGCCATTTTCAATCCCTCAGGGTTAACCATGAAAACGACTTCTTAAAGACAATGTAATATACCTTAAAAATTCATATTAAAACTTTCGCCCAAGCTTCTTGTAAGTAACCGAGGTGACGCATCATAAATATAATACATTATCTAAACTAAACAGAATGCTTTTTAAGCTAACAGCTACATTTAGCTAATAATACAATAAATACAATGACATTAGAAAATAAAGTTGCTTTTGCTTTGCCTACTCAGTGTTCACTGAGCTTGTGTTAATAAAATAAAATAAATAAAATAAAATAAAATTCTGTGAAGAGATTCATTTAAAAAAATAAATAAAAATAATGAGTACTAAACGTCATTTATGTTGTGTTCCTGTCGACTGAATGTTGACACTGCACAGAACACAGTGTGAAAGTGATGAAAGTCCTTCAGTACGAGATATTAAAGGAATTCTGCACAAGGAAATGTGACGTGTGACTCTGTGAATGTTGAGTTCCCTCGTGACGACCTCCTCTCACCGTCGAGTGGAACAAAAGCTCCACTTATAAGAAGTCATACACTTCAAGTAAGATGTTGAAATAGTGCATATAGAGGCGGACAAAGGGATTTCAAAGCAGTGCACTGTGGCTTTAATAGCATGTAAGCACTGTAAGCTCTGTGAGGAGATCCTCATTATACACCAGGTTAAACTGCTGGAAATGTTCCACATGTTCCACGTGTTCCACAAAGATTAGAACTCACACAGTCCATACAAGGAGCGACGTTACACAACCAGCATATACAGTATGTAACTGCTGGAAATCCTCTCACTCCGGACTCTGACACTTTGAAAAGAGGGAGAAAAGTTTTTTTTATTCCCTTTTTTAAAGAAACACAATTGTAGTTGCACAGTCTGATTCATTTAATGTGGCCCTCCTGCAGGGAGCACGTTCCCCAGAGACACCGTCTGGGTTTGTTAGCTAATTGGGATGATTTAAGCAGAGAAATGTGTGTGTGTGTGTGTGTGTGTGTGTGGGGGGGGAGGAGTCTGGCTCGCTGGAAGGAAACCAAACATTTACATGCTCATTATCATCCGTCTGCACTCTAAAAATAACATGTGGCCATCACAGGGTTATGGAAGTGTTATTGAGACAACGCACATCCTTACACCTTCTAAATCCATAAACCCACGTCACAACACAACTTTAGCTTTTTTTAAATAAATCAATGATGGTGAATATGTCATGTTTATATGTCGTACTGCAAAATGAATTCTGACCACATCCATGCTGGGAAATCACCACAAATAATAACAAAGAATACGAGGATTTCCCCGACGATCACAGATATTTTAAGATGATGCAACAAAACACGTGAAAAGTACGACACAGAGACCGAGCTCTTTAAAAACGACGGTCAGGGACAAGCTGGACTTTCACTCACACACACACACACACACACACACACACACACTCTTATAATAATAGTAAACACTCTTTTCCTTCATGGCTGTCAGACGTCGTTTTAACATAATCAATACAAAATATAACAAAAGGTTTCCCCCCCCCCACACCAAAATGGAACTTATTTTATATTCTAAAATGTGTATTCTTTCGTTTGATAGCTTGTGGATTTGATCACAACATAAATCATTTTTTCTTACATATTTGGACAACTGAAATCCTACAGCTATAATGACAGCTGTACTATGACGCATCATTAAAAAAGACAAAAACAGTGTGAAACTTGACTCTGCTTTTATCTGATATTGGTTGATCCTTTTCGATTGGTTTAGTCTGTGTACAGTGTGACATGTTGCTTTGGATGTCACATGACGTGTCAAATCACATGTCATTAATAACCACCCTGCTCTCCATCATTAGACACTCACAAATACTATTTTTAAAGTTTAGCAGAGAGCCAAACTGTTGATCAGATTGATGTATAATCAGCTTGTGGCTGAGCTGCAGTGAAACCATCAGCTCTATGTGAGGGACACTATGCTAGACTAGACTCCCGATGGCATGGAGCTCTGACCTTGAAAGCGACCTTGGCGTGCCACCTCCTCATGTTGAACAAACCGTAGACGTCGTTTCCCCTCATAAAAGCACAATATCCATGATTTGCATGGGACGGCTGGACCAAGGCCAGGCAGACTGAATATTATGTGGCTGTGGAGGGAGCAGCTGGAGGCTTGGATGAATTGCACTGAATGGAGAGCAGGGTGCTGCTGCTGATGATGATGATGATGATGATGATGATGATAGCACATAGGATAACAAGGCAGCTCCCAGACAGACTGGAGGTGGAGACTGAGACTGTGGCTGGTAACACTGTTAATGTAGAGAGAACAGAAGGAGACATTTGAGCACAGAGAGCAAAGGGATGGATTAAAAGTTTCCTTTTCACCCTAACTTTTGAAAGTAGATTTTCTTTTTTGTTCAGCTGACAGCTAAATACAGTAACTGGTGACTCGCAATGAGTCACACTTTTGTGGAGGAGCGGTAATAGCTGAAATAAACATGATGTTTGTCAAAGCAAGTGTGTGCTGCACTTTGCCAAACTAACATTCTGTTGTAGGTTTAGAATTTGCAGCTGAGGAAACAATCTCTGAACAGCAATCATGATCTGCACTTTTTTAATGGACCTTGTACCGAGGGCATCCTTTCAACTGTGCGTGAAAGGAGCACGAAAACAAAGATTACCATAAAAAAGATCTCACACATGCCGGACCCTGCCGAGGACAGACTATTTTGTTAAGCTCTAACATCTTGTCCATTGCTACCATTTGCATCCGTCCTTCTCCTCCTGCTAGTTATGTTCATGAGCAGAGAGGATTCTGAGTTATCTCCATATAAAGTGCTTGTTTTTGCCAATAAATGGCTCCAATTGTTATTGTGAGCCCCAAAATGCAGTGGTTGCGGGACGGTTGCATAGTATCTCCGATCCGGCGTCAGTTTACTTTTCAGAATAAAACATAGAACAATCTCTCTTGTCTCCGCTGTGACTCGCAGCGTTGTTTCTGCTCGGCTGTGTTGCATTCACTGATGCTCGTAAAATCAGCTCGCTCACTCTCGCTCTCCTCTCACTGAATTCACACACACACACACACACACACATTGCTCTGTCTCTAATATTGTTAGGGACCTGTTTCCACTGTGAGAGTGAGCAGGCGGATTTTACGAGCATCAGTGAACGCATCACAGGTGGAAAAATACCGTAATTCCCCTTTAATGTGATGTAGACATTTCCCTTGTTTGGTATTTGCTTTATAACATTTTAGTGCAAAGAGCTCTCTCTGGTTTTCTCACTGCAGACTTGAACTATTCTCTAATATACACACTGTACACAATCATTACCCTGCACCAAAGTCTTATAATCCAGCCTCAGACACTGATACTTAATAATGATGAATAATGATAGACTCAGTGTTTTTGTAATTGTATCAGGGTGATAATTATTTCTGTGGTTTCATTTGATTGAGCTGTGTATTGAGATCTAAGGTGGATAAACCTGCACAACAGTCTAGTGTTAATGTTTTATTTCATTTGGAAGTGAATGTGTGTTTCCACGACGATGACGGCAAACCATTAATTGTGTTATTGTTATTTCATAGTCTGGTGAATCAGAGTATTCTGCTGTTGTATCTGACTGAGATACAATCATTGTGAGTGACAGCTGAGCTTGAGTCGGCGAGTGGTGACGAGGAAGCAGCTCGATGTAAAATAAGAAAAGCTGATTTATTTAAAACTGACAGTTACAGTCGCTTTAATTAGTCAAGGTTCAAGATGCAGCCAGGGAAACAAAGTTACTCATATGAGTGAAAATAATAGATTTACTTGGTAATTATCTACAAAACGAAACCTAAAACAGAAACAAACTGATCTGTTTTCATCCGCGCTGCCTTCACTGTAGTTCTGACTGAATCTGTCATCACAGAAAGCTTCTTTATAGTGTGAAGAAAACACCTTTAATCAACGAAGCATGAAGCTGGGATAGGCGACATCATGAGAAACATCATCAGCTGTTGATGGTTTGGGATGGAGGCTGATTATTCTATGCCTCTCCACCAGATGAGCACAGACACTTTCACACACTTCATACAGAGCAGGTGACCCGAGGCATAAGCTCCGCCTATCATGACACACATGTTGTCGAGGCTTGCTAATGCTCGACTGCATCTCGCTCTCATTTGAAATTGATGGTATGTGGGAATGGTGTGGCCGCCTCCCACTTCCATGTAGATGAGCAGGCCTCTGATAGACAACCTCGTTATCTCATAACAACATTTGCTCTCCACACAACTGCAGAAGTGATGTACATGTTCATGACGTCTGATCTGCACTGTGATTGGTCAAAGACTTCTGTCACGGTAAACAGAGTCTAGACGAGGTGCAGCAGTCTGAAAGGTTATTATCATTATTATTATTGTTGTTGTTGTTGTTGTTGTTGTTGTTGTTATTATTTTTATTATCATTATTACTATTATTATTGTTGTGATTATCATTATTATTATTATTATTATTATTATTTATGTTATTATTATTATCATTATCATTATCATTATCATTATTATTATCATTATTATTATTATTATTATTATTGATATTATTATCATTATCATTATTATTATTATTGATGTTATTATTATTATCATTATTGTTACTATTATTGATGTTATTATTATTATTATTATCATTATCATTATTGTTATTATTGATGGAAGTCTCCTAACATATGTTGCCTGCCCCACCTTTAACACCACAGAATACAGATCATTTGTCGTAAGTAAAGGAAGTTTCACTTTGCTGCTGAACACATAATGTTTTTCTTGCAGTGTTACTGTGTTGCTCAGTAGCTACAATTAAAAAAAGATGCCTATAGTGTATAATATAGATTTATTTAACAAGCATATTTACATGTAAAGAAGCCTAAGGATGTACAGTATCCAAGTAACAACAACAACAACAACAACAACAACAAAAGTTTTCCATGAAGTGCGTACCTACTGCTCTGAGGCACACTACTGTCTGTAATTAGCGTCTAATTACCGGTTGAGGTGTTAAACATGAGGGAAGGTGAGTCTGGAAGACCTTTATCAGCAGGGCATCCACAAATTGGACAGCTTCACAATTAACTAGCATCTTCTTCATTCCAGCTTTGCTACGTAAGTGCCATGAGATCTCAATCACCGCCCTCTGATGCCTGAGCCTCACAACCAAGGACAAAGGTGACTCAGGTGACTTTGAACATGGTCGTTGGTGTCAGTGTTTTAGAAACACACACAGTCATTTCTAAGGTTTACAGAGAATGGTGTGAAGAAGAAGAAGAGAATATGCCCTGCTGAGGTCAGAGGTCAGACGTCAGAGAAGAATGTCCACACTTCCAGACGATAAGAAAGCAACGGTATAAACCAAGTTATGCAGGAGATCATCTCGGAATATGTTCAAGACCTTGAACCTTGGTTGCCACTACAGCCATTTATGTATCAGTGAGCATACACATAATATATATGTATATATATATATATATATATATATATATAAGTGCTGTCAAACGATTAAAATATTTAATCGCAATTAATGCGATTAATCGCGATCCACTTTTCTATGTTGATAAGAGCATTAAAATGAGGAGAAACAATGGGACAAAATGAAATCAAGGGGCATTTAGAATGGATAAAAATGTGCGATTAAATGCGATTAATACATATATATATATATATATATATATACATATATATCAATGTATCCAGCCTTATTGGTGGGCTCTAAAGAATGAATAGTTGGTCATACATGGAGGTGGAGTGGAAAGTTGAGTGCATAATTTTGCATAGAAAGATTCTCTGTCTTAGTTTTTAGCGCTGGTTTTTCAGAGAGCTCGAGAACACTGGCACCGGCACATTCCCTCACCTCTGTGCTGCCGGTTAATTGGGGGTTGTGCATTATAGAAGATGTGCATGTTTCCTCCTCAGAGTTCCCACAGAACATTTGCATCTTTTAGAATCACCTGTGACTTTCCTCCCCAAACAGCTTCCAACCGACTAGAATTTGTTAGCAAGAGTGAAATGTGAATTTTCAGAGCTCGACTCCCACATGAGTCCATGCTGATTTATTCTCTTTGTCCGCTCAGCCCGACATAGCGGCGGCGGACGGTATCTCTGAGTCTTCAAGGAAGAGGGATTCCTTTAGTGACTTTATCATAGATTTACCAATATATGTGACGCCGTGCTCTGGAGGTGGTACATTTGTTCTGTTTGCTTTATCTCGATTTCAGACGTGGCATCTTTGTTCTACAGAGGAAGGGCAGATTGATTGATCTGCCAAGAGGCAGAAAAAAGTGAAGTCAATGCAAAGTCCCTCAGCTGTTAGAGGAAAAAAGAAGATTTCCTTCCATGAATATGGAAGAATAAAGAAGTGAGAAGCTTACAAAGGATGGGAATGTGTTTGATACAAATGCCCTATGGCACCTAGCATTCATACTACAGTGCCTTATCACAGGCATCTGGTAACACACACACACACACACACACACACACACACACACACACACACACACACACACGTGCCTTGTCAAGAGTGTAATTTCTGAGATATTATTGTGAACATTTCATATTTCATTAAAGTTGTTGAATACTTTTCATAAAAGCTTGAACTTTAAAAGCGGAATCATTTGAAATCCTTATTAGAAATGATTTTTAACCTTTTCTACACAACCATGGATCCATCGTTAAAGATCTGCTTCAGTAAATGTCATATTTGATCAAAAGCCCAATGTCAGATTGAGAAATTAAACGCTTATGAATGGAAGCCATTAACATTTTTAATTTGTGGTTTCTTTTAGGTTTCACTAAACCAAAGACCTATGATGTAATACATATCTCAAATGTGAAATTGTAGAAGTTGAATTTCGGCCGTTTTCATAATTTTTCCACCCCCTCACTTTTCCTTTCGTCTCAGAACTTTCTCTCTTTTGTCGGCTTGTCACAATTTATGAGAGAAGATATGAGCGTCAGGTATTACTGTCTGTTCTAAACATCAAGCTTTCTTACAGCTTGTTCTGTGTGTGCAGTGAAGATGATTTAACGTGAATAAAAAGGCTTACAGATGCTCAGTGAGGCACACAGGCACACAGGTGTTCACAGGAACAAAAAGCAGAAGCACAAGGAAACTAAACAGCAGCACAAACTGACACAGAAGCAAAGTGATTAAACAAACAATAACAATAATCTAAATGTGTACAGTTTGCACCGGTGGTACAGTGGGACAGTTCTTGATTGTTTGAGGAGGACGAGGCGTTGCTTTGAGACTAAATGCCAGAGGAGTGTTGCAGATTGTGTCATGACATGATTTTAGGAAGGCTGTTAAATGATCATTTTCTTTTTAATCATGAGTAATTGCAGCACTTCAGTAGGATTTAAATAACCGTCATTCCCAAGTATTCCAGTATTTTTTGTTGCATAAAAACTCTCGCTCTCTTTCTCTAAAATGACTCAATGATTGTGGCTCCCCCTGGTGGCACGTCACAGTATATCATTACGCCTGTATGTTGGCGAGCTCGTGACTCGTGTGAAATATGAATGACGTTATATGGATAATGACAAATACTTTTTAGTGAGTGTTTTTTTAATCACGACGCACAACAATGTTGTTTACTGTACAATCATGTTACTCACGATCAAGAAACACAAATCCTAATACGATCATGCTGATGTGCACATCTGTAGACATGGAACTAAGTAACTTTTAGATAAAAAAAAAAAAACGTCTGTTGAATTCAAACTGTTTCCAAATGAGTTCACACTTTCATTTCACTCTATTTTTTTGAATAGAGCAGTGTTCTGTTTCCGTGTCTGTGGAGACACGGAGCGATGTGTTTTATGTCAGGACTGATGGAGGGAGGTGAACTTTAGTTTTATCCACAGTCTCTGAGAGAGAGAGAGAGAGAACCTTTAAAACGTGCTTTTACAGAGGTGAAAGGTCACTGGCCGAGCCGTAACACACACACTTAAGCATGTGTTGCCCTCGATGTGGTAAATAGAGTGTTTAGCATATTGCTTTTACCTCCCGCTGCTGGTGATGGTTTGGATGATAGCGGTTCCTTGTCAGCGCGCCGTGCGTCATCGCGGCCACAGCTGTAGGAGAGGAGCTCAATGAGATGGTGAAAGTGTGGGGCTGATGAGTGGGAGCGGGTGGGGTGGGGGGTTAATCCCTGTACTACTCCATTCCCCGTGGGGAGGGATGGATCAACCAGCATGACACACATCATCTCCAGTTCGCCCTTCCTGCTGTCGCATTTCCCATCAGCCACCGTGGTCTGATCCGCTCTCTCACTTCCAACGGTGAGAGTAACAAATGAGTCTCCGCTCGACTGCTGTGCTTCAACAGTCCTTTTATGTCTTCCTATTAAAATCCATGTGCACATTCTAAAATGTATAAAACACTGGAAAACTATCTCCTCAAGGTTATTTAGATGCTGCTGCTGCTGCTGCTGCTGCTGTGGAATTTTCAGCCTCACCATGAATATGTTCACTTTGTACACCACTCACTCCCTGCACCAAAGTCCATATATATAACATAACATGACTTTATTATAGCATGATTTTATTATAACATGACTTTATTATAACATGATTTTATTATAACATGACTTTATTATAACATGACTTTATTATAACATGACTTTATTATAACATGATTTTATTATAACATGACTTTATTATAACATGACTTTATTATAACATGATTTTATTATAACATGACTTTATTATAGCATGATTTTATTATAACATGACTTTATTATAGCATGACTTTATTATAACATGACTTTATTATAACATGACTTTATTATAACATGACTTGAACAGTCAGGTGGTTTCAAACAGCAGACGGTGTTCAACACACGTCAGAAAGGTCAGATTCAGAGAATATAAAGTGAACAGAGAAAACACACAAAGAGAATAACTATTGATAAATATTGAATTATTATTATTATTATTTTTTTTTTTTTTTACATAAAAATGAAGAAATGAAGTTGTTGAGCTGCGACACAAAGCCTCACCTGAAGTGACAGATTGTTTTCCCAGCAGCAGAGCTGGAGGCTGAGGGGGATGAGTGGAGTGGCAGCAGCCTCCAGCAGTGCTCAGTGGAGGCTTTCTCCTGCAGGCTCAGGGTCATTGACTCCACAGCATTGACTGCAGCTCTTTCCACACGACACTGATGGCAGCGCTCCAACTACTACTACTACTCCAACACACACACACACACACACAAATGCATATATATATATATATATATGGCTGCTGGTTAGAGTTCGGCCAGTGTGACAATATGGAGAATACTTTCTTTAAATATCATAGACATTAGTAGAAATACATTTTACTCAGTTAGTCTTCAAACTGCTAAAATCTCCCAGGTGTGAATGAGTGAGTGAGTGAGGTGGTGAATGGTTATGAGTCTGTGTCTGTGTGTTGGGCCTAAACCCCGCCTTTCACCTGGGAATGGCACCAGCAGCCCGCGACCCTCATGTGGGAGATAAAGCAGTAGATGATGGATGGATGTTTTTTTCTGGTTGTCATTACACTATAATCAGTGGTGACAGTGTGTCAGTGCCTCATAGAGTCAACCGTCTGTTCTGAGAGCAGAAAGATTTTATTTTCCTGTGTGTAAAATTGATCTCGTGTCGAGTGTTTGCTCAATGGTCAGTTCTGACACGTGGTGCGAGAAGAGGCTATCGGAGGTTACCAGAGCAGTGTATGGGCTGGTGCTCATGCTGCCGTTAGAATGTGGAGCATTTCTCAGATTCAGAGGCACAAAACGTGAGCAAAGTCACCCACAATGACCCACAATGCAGTGCAGTAGATACTCGATGGCTCTCCAAAGGGAATGGGAAGTGTGTCAGTTGATGCCTTTACTGTGTACTTGTGAGTTGGCCGTCAGTCTCTGGCTGTAGACTTTTCCAGTATTCCCCAACACTTCAATCAGGATCCTGAACCCCACAGAGAGGTGAGGCTGATTGTCAGTGAATAGATGAGAGCCGAACACTTACAGATGCACAGGATAACGACCTCGGATGAGTAGCCAGAGTAACTTTTCTGGACAGTGGTCAAGTCAAACAACTCTGTTGTTAATAGTAGTTGAAGTAACACAGCTCTGTCCAGGGGGTGAATCTGCAGAGATCAGTGGACGACCCTGGAGAGCCCAGTTGGAGGATGGACAGATGAATAGTGAGGCAGTTGACAGAGTGTGGTGGAAGCAGACTCTGAGAGTATTTGTGCATTCATGTGGTGGTGGTGGCATCACTGGAAACACACCACCAGCTGTGGTGAGAGTTTGGTACATGAGCTGCTGACTCACACAGAATCAATACAGAAGAAAATGTACTCCAGGTTAAATCGTGCATTATTGCATTATCTCTTTGCTTACAGCATCACAACTATAATGTGATGTGAAGTCATCTTCTCTTTCTTCTTTTATCAGTCAGAGGAGCTCTGGATGCTGCTGCTGTATCAGCTTCGTTCACAGGGTATTCTCTCACTGTCTGTCTCACTGTCTGTCTCACTGTCTGTCTCACTGTCTGTCTCACTGTCTGTGAAAAAAAGCCTTTTATGTTTGCTGCACCTTTGCCAGAAATGAACTAGAGGAAAAAATGAAACTTAAAGGCTTGATGTCAGTGGATGATTTTAGGAGAATCCTGGAGACACCTCTGTGTGTACATGTTCTCTCTGATTGATGTGTTTTTTATGATCGTGTGAGGGTTTTTTTAGGATTCTGATCCTGACATTTGATTATTGTGTATGTTTTTATAGTATACTGACCTAACAACAGCTTTAGGTCGCTTTAGCAATATTAGCAGCTCTTGCTACAAAGACTTTGACTGCTCTGTTGACTTTTGAAAGAGCATCTCCATCACCTAGCATTGCACCCGCCCACCATCAAACATTGAAGTGATGCAAACGTGTGAGCGTACTTTAAAAGTGTCTCCATTCTCAATATTAGTGCAAAAACAGTCCACAACAAATCTTCCGATGTTTGATCCAGAACTGTGGCCGCCTGCATGACAGAACACTTTATTGGCTGTTTGGATAAACATCCTCCTGTGTGTTAGTGTCCATGAGGATGACTGATGCTGTGAAGCTGAAAAGCTCATCCAGATGCACACTTTTTAAGCAGAGTTCCCACTCCTTGGTTGACATAATGTTCCAGGACTTTCCAGGGCCAATTCCCTCAAATTCAAGGGCCAAATGTGCTGACACAGCTTAAGATGAGAGGGCAACTTGTAAGAGCTGCTTCACACATGGCGTCCACTTTGATCAAGTGATTATCCTTGAGATCTTGGTCAAGTCAGTCTTTGTCATTTTCTTTGGTGAGACAGAGATCGTATAATTTGTCTCTCGCTCATTGTTCTACATGGAATGTCACATCGATGGTGGAGAGAGACATTGTCCATAAATTGAAAGATTCCTCATGTGGGCAGAAACAATACTGGCAAATATCAATGATTAAAATGTTCAGCATAACAAATGTAAGACGACTAAAGCACCTTCTAAGCGTCTGTGAGGATTTTGGACTTTTGAATTTCGGCAATAAAACATACCAACTTTGAAAGTCACATACACACATAATCTAATGTGGACACCATTCACCATGTGTGTGTGTGTGTGCTGCATCTTTCTACTATAATCACATCAAACTGACAATGAGTGGCTGATGTGTCATTGTGTTATAAAAAAAAGAGACGCCATTATCAGCAAACAAACAGATTATCATTGTAGCCACATGCTAGCCTGAGGCTCCACAGGAGTGTAGAAAAAGCCTTTTAGCCACTAATAACCTCACTGTGGCCCCGAAAGCCATCAATTAATACTCATGGAGCCTTGGCACAATTTCACGGAGCCGCAGAGCCAGGAGGGTCTCACTCTGTTTCTATCTCTACAGGAACATTTTACCTTATAGTGTGTGGATGTCAGAATCAAGCAGATGTCAGTAAAGTGCTCCCTGGGCAGGAGAGGTTGATGAACACTAATGGAAGCAGTTACCTCACCAGGAAAATGGACCACTCAGTGTTGGTGCTGCCATGGTCCATTTGTGCAGAGAGAGAGAGAGAGAGCGAGGGAGAGAGAGAGAGAGAGCAAGAGAGAGAGAGCAAGAGAGAGAGAGAGAGAGAGAGAGAGAGAGAGAGAGAGAGAGAGAGAGAGAGGATCAAGTTGAAATAGAGGCAAATTGAGTGTTTACTCCCTTGGCCTGACCCTGTGTGATGTGACAGTGAGGAACAGCATCCTGAATTTCTGACAGAACTTTTGCTCAGTGTTTCCATCTCTAGCTGCAACACCTGATTTAAAAACCCTCCATTATGATTAAAAGGTGTTTTTAAGATAAAATTGAATATCCATAACTATGTTTGCATAGGTTTATAATCACTTATAACTGTTTTTATGTAACCTTAGATTAAGCCTTTATGTGTATTGTAGGCAAAGGCCACTGTCGTGTTTCTATAATATCCCAAATAGACAAGTGTGGATTTCACATTTTAAAGAGGAATCTTACAAATGGAGAAATACAATATCATTTCTCGTATGCGAAGGTCCCTGAAGATCCTTGACACAATTGGGAAAGGGAGGGTTAACAGAAGAGCAGTCTCACCATTAGATTTTACTGATTCATTAACGCTTGACCTTTAATCTAACGGATACGTAGATAATCACATTCTGACGTGCTGTCAAAATATTATTTATTATATATTAGCAGCATGGTCCTTTCTGCAGAAAAAGGTAACATTATTTATTACTTTACTTTATTCATTAAAACAAGTGCTGAAATTGCACTTCTATGTACTTTTACAGGATAAACACATTTGAAAAACACTAATGCAACTGAAGTGATTTGTACAAAAGTGCTAACATTGTATTTCCATGGCATATTGCATTTTCTCGTGCGTGGAAAACATTATGTTACAGTTGCTGCTGCAGCAGAATGCAGCACTGGTCATGTTGTAAAACTTATTTCGGGTTGAAGGGATAGTTTCGGGTTTTATGAGGGACAACACACACTGCACCCCCAGTACAGAGAAGCAGACAGGGCTACGTTGACAGCGAGTTTACAGCCTCATTGATTTAACTACACAGTCACTTCACAGCCTATAAACGTCTTTGTGGAACTTCAAATGTGGAACAAAGTCTCTCATACTCACTCATACTCATGACTGGCGCGTTGTTTGACAGTTCCTCTTCATTTGTTGTCCTGCAGTTTGATTGGATGGATGCTGTCGGATCAAAACAACGTGGATCTAATTTGATTGGATGTTGTGCCGACAGCGCATACACGCACAGACGCACACATGTACACAATGAAAGATACAGAGTGTTCATTAATAACATACTTTTAATCTTTGGGTCCAAGTGAAGTCACGAGTCACTGACGTTAAAGTCCAAGTCGAGTCTAAAGTCGTTAAATTCAGGAGTCTGACTCAAGTCCAAGTCATGTGACTCGAGTCTGTACATGTGTGATTATAACAAACCCCTATTTTATATTTACTGGAATTTACAAAACATTAAAAAAGAGAACAAATGACCAACAAAGGTTAGTATTTCAGTTGTAGAGTTTCAACTCGAAGGTTGCGGGTTTGATTCCCGGCTCCACTAGTCTACATGCTGATGTGTCCTTGGGCATGTTGCTCCTGATGACGGCAGCGTGTGAACTGGTCTGTAGAGTAACTTAGCTTTGAGTCGAGGGAAGTTCTATAGAAACACAGAGCATTCACATACAGAACTAACTGGACGACAGGGTAACTCTCCTCTCTTATCCCAGGCTTCCACACAGTTATTATTGAGATTAAACTGTATTGTTGACACTTTGACACTCTTTACACCATTACCTCGATGCACCAGGACACAGTGAAAAGCCTCATAATCCATCCAAACTCTTTGTTTTTTTCAAATGGTCCAACTCTCCCTGTTTTACCACATTTCCGTCTCCCGCTCCATCCCTCCAGCCCGCAGGTTTGGCCCAGTGTTTCGTCCTGTGAAACCTTTGACAGGCCTGGTATTTGGCACTGTGCTCATGCTTCCATGCCTGGTGGCAGTGGGCATCCCTCCAGCACCAGCCCCACTGAGCAGGCCTGTCCGTCTGTCTGCCTGCCTGCCTGGAGAAATGAAATTTGGGGAGACATGATGGCACAGTCATCCTCTCCCCGCCCACAGGCTGATTGCATTAGCTGAGAATAAACTCGATTTGGTAACTCTTCTACGGCCATCGGAGAGGAATTGATTTGGATTTAGCCTAACTGGCTCAGCCACATGTCCTCAGCCAACAGGGATGGTTTCTAAGGAGGGGACTCTGGTGGGGTGATGACAGTGGTGGTGGTGGCTGGAATAGGAATTTAACTACCAAGCAGTGAGTCATCATTATATCTTAAAGTGACTATTTGATGGACAGTAAATATTCATAAATATTCCCTTAAATATTCCCCCTTAGATGCAGTTGAGGAATGGATTATTTGGTTCAGATCATGGATCATGGATCATACATGTATTTGTGAACTGGGGTTTCAGGAACATGTATAGATCATAACAAAATGGCAGCACTGTCTATGGAACAAATACATAGATTATGCTCAGGTATGGAAACAAATATGTTTTGAGACACTTTTATCTCAGTTCACCTCATTGTCTCTGTGGCTCTTCATTACATCACATTTCATGTCATTTAGTCGACACTTTTATCCAAAGCGACTTACAAGGGAATTGAGTACAACCTGCCAGCGGTGGAGTGGAACTTGTGACCATGATGTCTCTGCACACGGGGTACCGGTCTTAAAACTGGTCTTCATGGAGGTGACATGCAAACGGCAGCGTTTTTAACCCCTTCTGATCACTTTTTGCAGACTATTTGAGTATTTTCCTAGTGAAGTCTAGATGATGGATGGATGGATTGTGTTTACAAAAGGTGGCAACCTTATTGGTCCATCTAAAGGTTTAGTCTAAGTTTCCATAAAAAGAATGACGACCCCCCTCCCCCACCACCAGCATATCTATATCTATGAGTATTGTAACGGCTTGGTGTGTGGTGTAGTTTCTGCAGCGTGTTTCTGTTGATGCATGTGTTTTGTCTCTGTGCAGATCATTTTTCTTTTGCAGTGTGTTTCTCACGCATGTTTTCCTTTGTGCTTTTGAATCTGCATCGTTGGTGAATATGCAGCTCGTTTCTCCCTCTGCAGGGGTTTTGGGTTGTTGCAGTGTGTTTGTCCAGTATAGAAAATCTTAAAAAGGTACAGAATGTAATATAAATCATCAGTTTCTGACAAATGATAGGTGCTCTGAATTATCGGTGTTATTTTTCAAATATATTCAATTTACATTAAACGTATATACACATTTATCATTTATAGCAAAAGAGAGACATGACCCAGGCGAAAAGTGGCACTGAGAGCATGAAGCTTCTTCTTACATGGACATGCACACATAGTGTTGACCATTGAGGCACTTTACAATGTATCCACCTCCACGGTGGCCCAGTGTTATTACCCCAGAAAAACAAAGTAGCAGCCAGCACTGCTGTGATGTAACAAAGCATGTTTGCTTGTACTGTAGAAGACACACACCTGTGATACACATTGACATTATGACTCTATGGAGCTTTGATCAAGTCATTCTCCCTGGCAGGAGGCTTCAAAGAGGTTCTCCGTCAGATCACAGGGTCACAGTGGGTTTAGTCTAAAGCCAGATACTTTTGTTTTCACTGCGGAATGAAAGAAGCTTCCTGTAGCCAGACCAACGACACTGGTGGATGTAGTTGTACTGCATTCCCCACACCATCACCTCACACACACACACATGTTCTAACCCATTCCAGATAAAACAGCAATGACATGCACCATGTTCTTGAAATGTGAAATGGGCAGTTGAGGTTTTATGAAGTGTGGTTGTATGAATGAAGTTTATTTTAATATTGAGTCTTTCAAGCGAGCGCTGCAGTTTCTGAAGAGGAGAACAGCTTCACAGATGATGGATGATGATCTAAACCCCTCTAAGGTTGTGTGGAAAATAAAACACTGCAGGTGTTCAATGAGACTAGCCACTCAGCACCTCCAGAGTTTATCAAAGGGGGAGGAGTTCACTGATTAGACAAAAGAGTGTTGAAAATATGTAGCAGTGAAGCTGTCAAAAATCACCCAAAAAATCATTTACAGCTGGTCTGAAGTGAAGTGTCTCAGATGAAGACATTACATTTGTGAGTCATCTGCATAGCAATTACAAGACACATTGTGCTTATTTATTATAGCCCCTAAAGCTAGCATGCATATTAATAAGATAACAGGGCCAAGAATAGAGCCCTGTGGCACCTCAAAGGAAAGAGAAGTGTGAGATGATGAGAAGTCACCGTTCACGGAGAAGCTTCTGTTGGTCAAATAAGAGGTGACCCTCTTCTCTGAAGTACACTGCGTACATGATATTTTAATTGAGAGCTTAAAATATACTGTACACCATAATAGAGGATTCAAGGCTGTTATTGTTTATTTTTTAATGAATAATTTCAACGTTTACTGGCAGACTGCACTGTTTCAATCTGGCGTAATGTCAAGCTATTTGCATAACTGACACAACCATTCACCCAACACACACCCTGCAGTGGAAACACACGCCAAATCAGTGTTTACTCTTCCAAACCCCTTTACAGTATCTGGGAAGGATGATATATATATAATATATATATATATACATATCTGTCTAGAGTCTAGACATTTAATATAAATAGTTGTTGTAAATTAGACAGTCCATGTGTGTGCATGTATCTCTGAACAGCAAAATATATAACCCTTAAAATTAGGGTACATTTATTAACATGTGTTAATGCTGTTACTGATATTAATGAATGGTTTAACTAACCATTATTTCTGCTTTTCAGGTTAATCGAGTCCTTTGTTTAGCTCACATTTATTCAAGGTTTTTGTATCTGTAAAGTTACAAATGTGTTTCCCTGATGTAACAAAATGAATGTTACTCAATTCAATTCTGTTAAGAGTTTAAAGGTCCCTGTTACCCTTATTTTAAAGTATAAAACATGCATCCCTTAACTATCAAAAATGTGTGGGAATGCAGCATTTATTGAGCACAATTACCCTTTATTAATGTTCTTTATGACACTTATTGTGAAGTGGGAAACATGTTCCACAAATGTTGAGTATCTGTGTGGTTGTTTAAGGCGTTGTTCACAAATCTGTTTGGAGTTGTTTAAAGGTGACATTATTTTCATTTGCGAGAAATAATTCTACCTCTTGTTCTGTTCATATAATAATAATAATAATAATACATCGTATTTTTATAGCGCTTTTCTTAACACTCAAAGACGCTTGTACAAACACAAAACGACAAAACAAAAACAAAAACAAAGGACAGGACTGGGATAAAACAATGGGAAATAGACAGTTAAGTGTATGCAGTTTTGAACAGGTGGGTTTTGAGTCAGGAGTAGGGTCAGCTCTACAGAGGCCACCGTGTTTTTAGAATAGCTCACAATGGACAAACATCTTTTGGGTTTCGATGCTAATTAAAGGCTGCATAGTTTTTCCAACATGCGTGGATGGGAAGGGCGAGGTGATGGATATTCAGCTGTAACAGGCAACTTCACCAATAAATGTTAATAGTATACATTCAAAATGATGAGGAAAAAAAGAGGAGAAAGAATGTGGAGGGATGGATAGATTTGCTGTAGATGCACAGAAGTAGAAGACGATCCTCCATCAGGCCGTCAAGCTGCTCCCAGGTGTGGATCACAGATAGGCCCTGAGCCACGCGTACCACCATCTCCACCAAATGAATATAGACCCCCACCAACCCACATCATTGAAATTCACTCAACACCCACACCTCTGCATCCACTGTTCTCTTTTGGTGGTGACAGCAGCTGCTTATTATCATCTGAAAAAGAAAGAAAGAAAAAAAAAACAGGCGGTAAAACATTATCTGCAGTGATGTTATTAAAAAAAATGCCGTCTCCTGAGCAGGAATGCAAATACACACAGAGCGGTGTAATAGATAGCATCAGGCATCATTGCCCTTAAGAGAGGGAGAGAGAGGGAGAGAGGGAGAGAGAGAAGGAAGCGTGAGAGACGTATACGAGCCGCGCTGTAGCCTCTGCGGCGTCATTTAAATTTGCATGTTATCACACACACGCAACGTCTCCATCAAAATGTCAGACTGTGCCCGTGGTCTCTCACCGCTGACTTATAATAAAGGCAGTAAGTTAAAGTTTGTCTTCTTCGCAGGAAAGATACTCCACGCAATAACAGGCTGCAGCTGCTGTTGCTTCTTCCTCGATCTGTTTTTTTTATAATAAATGTCAAAACTGAAGTCTGCAGGAGGAAAGTCAGCAGCTCAGGTCGAGCTGTTGTGCATAGTTTGTACAACAAAGCCAAAATAAACACGCACACACAGTTTGTACGTCATCATTTGCAGAACTCAAGCTCAAGCTTCTGTCTATGAGAAGTATAAGTGTTTTTTGTTGACCTCAAACCATAACATACACGTTTCATGCCAGAATTTCTCTTACTTATAATTTTAAGTTAAAGGACGAGAGTGAAGACATCAGGGACATCTGAGCAAATGTGGCTTAACTTAGCCAGATGTAACTAATCCTGAGAAGTCAACCCTGAGGTCCATCGTTTCAGCAACTGTTTTTTATAATGTTGGTAATATGAGGTTGTGTGTCTTTGACTACAACATTTTTTTATCTAAAATTAAATCTAATAATAATGTAAAAACACCACATTTTCTGTGCGTGTCTGTTTTTGTAAATGAGCTCCTCACTCACCGCTGCTCCACTGAAATCATCATATTTGCAATTCAAGGAGTTGAAAAAGAGGCTGTACACGCTGCAGTGGAAAATCATGTTCCTCAGGAAATGTACCATGTGCAAATCACCATCTCCAAACTTCCTTCCATACACAGAGACTCAGAACACAGTCCACTGCTGGAACACAACATGAGTTTGCCGTGTCATTTATGTTAAAGGACGATGATCGTGAGGAGAGAGTGCGGCAGATTGTGTCTTTATTCAGATTTTGAATTGAATTTAAGAAAATACCTGCAGATTTTTTTAATTTAGGCACACATTAGCTAACGGAGATGTGCATATCACAGCAAATGATTCAGTTAAAATGGTCTTTTTTTTCTTTTTGGTCAAAGGACTCAACATTTCTAGCATTATTTTTTCTTATCTTTTTCTTTACATTTGTAAAACATGTGCAGCGAAGATAGAGCCCTGGCTTCAAACTGAGTCCTGGTTAACAGGAGTACAGCAGGGATCCAGACTCACTCTTTTTACTAGGAGCACAGTGGCTCCTACCTGAAACCTTTAGGAGTGCAAGCAGAACATTTAGGGAAATTTACTCCATAAATTGTCTTGCAAAGCTCATTTTCTCTGTATTGCTGATATTTACTAAATGCAGAAATTGCATGTGTGCTGATTTAAATTCATTGTCACATAATAATACCACTTTACTACTACATGGTGTCGCCTCGCCTCAGCATGGCAAAGCAGGGCTCGGATCTACACTACACTTTGGTTGGTTTTCCATATATAGTACCTCCGTGCGATGTGGGCGGGTTTTCTCTGGGTTCTCGAGTTTCCTCCCACAGTGGAATCATGAGGGACAGCCAAGCTGCCTTCAGGAAACACAGGAACTGAGAGGACCACACACCATGTTCATGTGACTCACAAATGTCCATTTAAAAGATTATTTTAGACACTTAAAGATGAACTAAACCCCTGTACTGAAGCTGACTTAAAAATCTACAAAAAGTGGCCAGGGAGTTACTCATCACGTGCACACAGGTATACAGAGGCTGAACTTCTGTGTTCCGACTCTCCCCTGGCAACACGACACTTACTTCCTGCAACAACCCCCCGGGCACGGTGGCGCACAGCTCTGGGGAATTGGCGCGGGGAGCAAGTGCCATGAGAGCTCCGCGCCGCTGTGCCCCGGGCCAGCACTCATCCTCCAGCCGGAGCTCCACAGCTTCAATAAATGGAGCAGGGAGCAAGTGCCATGCGCCAGGAAGAGCTGCCTGAGGCACAGGGAGAACCAGGGAGGGGGCACCAGTGAGGAAACACGAAAGTGATGAGTGCTGGCCTGGGACACGACGATGCCAGGGAGCTGTGACCGTAACCGGGCTCCTGCAGGTCGCTTCACGAGTGGATGCTGCGCTGCAGTCACTGTCTGTGTGTGTGTGTGTGTGTGTGTGTGGGACAGGTCCATCTTGACAGTGTCATGTACAACTGCACAATCTGGACTTCCTTATAACTCAGCATCACATCCAGATCTTGGGTTATTTTGACCCTATATACAGACACACTGTACAACTGTACATCTCATACAACATGACACAACATCATCACTTTACCGTCATTATATGTTAAGCTATCTGTGGATTCTGTCATTGCGTTTACTGATTTTCAGTCACTTAACAACCTGTGTGACAGGAACACTGTGAGACACACTGGAACCCACAAACTAGGCGAGTAGTTCCAACAGATTCCAGGAACAACATCTGAGCTCAGATACTGTGCAGAACCCTCAGGCCTCTGCACAGACTGTACAGGCCTTCCAGGCAAATTCTCTTCATGATGTTTGGTTATATAAATAAAATTGACTTGAATAGTTTTATTTAATTGACTTTGTATTGAACAAATAACTTTGCCTACAGTCAAATAAGTACACGTGCGCTGTCACTCAGTCTCCACACCGACTCTTGCAATAATGGTGACTTATAATTAAAAAAACAAAAACATTGTGGTGCTGCACAAAATTCCACTAGGTTCCATCCCATAATTGTCATTTCTGTTATCAAAATGTTAATATTTCAGCTGTTGGTATTTCAAATCTAAATCTTGTTCAAAGAAATACTTAATACTTAATAATGGAGTAAATCAGATGATGTTGTAATGTCTTATAAATGGAAATGTAAAAAAAGCCCGTGTCTCGTGTGCGTGCCAGTGTTTTACATTTGCGTGGAGCAGCAGCTGCTGCTGCTACGACACAGTGATTTATTGATGTGTTTTTCCAGAGGGCAGCGAGTTGATTGTGGGGTATTTTGAGCCGCTGAGCTTGTCACTCGCCTGCTTGAAAGGCTTTAGCAATTGGACAAACATTTGTGGTTCATTCTGCTGCACACCCTCAAATCCACCAAGGACAGAATAGAGGTGTAACAGGGTCCCATCTTGTTTCTGATTCTTCCACAGTCTCAATTGTAATCCAAAGTGCTTGAGCAAGAAGTCGTGGTCTTACATTGATCAGTGCAGGTTCTCTTCAGCTGTGGGTCACCTTCCTGTTGCCTGCTGTCCTTGTTTGGCTTTTTGATTACATAACAATTGAGTTGAATCACACCAGTTGTGTCAAAACCCAAAAGAGTTCCATGAACAGAAATTCTTGTTCAAACCATTTCAATGTGTTGTTTCCTCTGGTTATAGACTCCGTGCTCTGTCATGACAATACAGAGCATTTGAGAGTGACAGGTTTCTGAAGTGCGGTTGTATTAAATACCGTCACCTGTGTGCGCCCCCTGCTGGCCCCCTGTCAAGAGAACCAATGCAAGACAGGCATGCTCATTCTCATTTAAAAAAACGTTAGCAGGGACACAAGGAAAACGGATTATAGTCTCTGAATGAATAAAAGGCTCATCAACTAAATCTATCTATGCCTTCCCAAATCTGTCAGATCTTAACATGATATTTGTAAATGAATCATTGTCGCACACCAGAAACAAAAGAAGAAGAAGACTTTAGCTTGTGAGGTCACAGGAACCTCTTGTCTACTGCTGTCTTGTTTGGTAACTTTGTGACAATGACACATCTGAGCTTTCAGACTGAGGCGGAAATGAGTCTACAATGAAAACGTTGTAGACTTAAAGGTCCACTATGTAACACTGAGGAGGGTTTATTGGCAGAAATGTGATAAAAACATTACTCGTAAACATGTTTAAATAAGTGTATAACCACGGTTGTTTTTTGTAGCCTTGGAATAAGAGTGTGCACATCACCATGTTTCTATAGCAGCTTCAACAGATAACCATGTCAGTATTGCATCATACTATGCAAATGAAGAAGATTTTTGTAAGATAGTTCTCTGACATAATTGGAAGAAGTTTGAGGTGAAAATCTGCAGTTTTTTTTACATACTTCTGCTTCAGGTGTTGACTTTATTCTGTGAGAGTGTGTGTGTGTGTGTGTGTGCTGGTCCCTGATGCTGGTGGAGCACGTTTGCACTTGTATTCAGTGGAGACTTCATACAACCAAACTATCCCTTTAATATTCCAGGTCAGATTTAGGGCGCCCACTTTCTTTCCTACCAGTTTTACATCTTATTAAATGTATATAATAAATAATCCTTATACATATATAAATATAAGGACCCTCTGTTCCTAGTGTTTTTAAACATAAAGTTTTTGAACATAAAGTAGTGCAATGATTTATCCAAAATCCCAGCCTTCTGTTTATTTAAATTTTAAGCTGATATTATGAGCTGGAAACATATTATTGTCACACCAGTTAATATCCTTCTTAGAAACAGCATTGTTGAGACGTTCCACTTTGGGTTTAAAACCCTGCACTGTACTGAATCTGCTCTTTTTCAGGTCACTAATGATAATCTTCTGGCGACAGACTCTAGTCAAATTGTCATCCTTGTGCTTTTTGACTTGACTGCTGCTTTTGATACGGTGGATCATCGTATCCTCCTTCTTTTGTCTGGACCACAGGGTGGATGTTAAAGGTGCAGACTTGGAATGGTTTCCTTGTTTCCTGTCTGAGAATAGCTGCGTTAGCATTGATAAGAAAGTATTCTCTGCAGCGTCTCTTCCCGGTGGAGTACTTTTAGGAAATGTGGCGTCTCGTTCCACTGTTATGACATCTGACAAATGTATGTATAACGTAGATAAAAACAGAGTTTGTAATGTGCACTGTGCAATACATTTTCTTATCATTTGGTTATAATGTCCCTTTCCGTCCCTTCTGGTTTCCGTAGCTCCCCCCTCACAGTGCTGCTATGCATTGATCAGGGTAAAAGTCTCTGTTCCAAGTCTCATTGTGTGTAAAACACGGTGCAAGTACAATTCCAGTAACTGTGGATACAAGGACATGTTTGGCTCAGTATTATTGGTAATGGTGGGGTTGTTGGGCATTCAAAGGTCACATAGATTCAGGGTTAGGTCAGAACCAAGAGTGTGTTAACAGAGTAGTAGTGACAGAGCCCTGATGCTAAGCTAATAGCTGGCTTTTGGAACATGAGCAGTGACCACTAAGTTAATTCCGGATTCACTCAAGACTGAGGTTTTTGCAGAGAGTGCACAACAGAGCCCGACATCAGGCTCAGTTCAGGACACTAAGTTTGGCAACACAGAGATTCTTCTGGATCTTCACAGATACATGAAGACTGAGTATTGTTGGTAAAGGACACTGGACAAACTTTTAGTCCAATGAAGACTCCAGGAACAAGTCTATTGACGATGATGATTGTGGATCATGTTGCAAAGGTTCTCTTGGACTCATACTTCTGTGTATTTGGCTTCTGAATATAATGATTTTGTTTTGTGACTTTCCCGCACCAAAGTCCAAAAAACTTACCAAAAGAGGCAGCTGTAGACAAGCAGCACTTGTTTTTTCTCTGTAGGCTTTGGTGCAGGAGAGTGAGTGGTTTACAAAATGTGTACCACTTGGTAAAGGGTCTCTAATAGCAAGAAAACATGGCCAACATAAATAAGGTTTAAGTAAGGATTTTTAAAACAAGACAATGGAATTCTGACTTGAATAAATTAGCCACACAAGTCCTTGGGCCCTTGAAGTCCCCTAAACCACAACCGACCAGGGTTTACAGGAAATGTGGTTTTCATTTCATTTCAATACCAATGACAATTCTACTCGACTATTAACTGCATAAAATATGAAGCAATTTTCCTTAATCAAAAACACAACATTTCATTTGACAGAACTGCTGAGCTTCACATTTTAACACTGAAATGGTGATAAAGGGATTTTTGCTGACAGTATTGTGTAGTGATGGTTGTTGTGTACAAACACACTGCTTGAGTACACAAGCAAGGCTGCATCATAGAGCTTTGCATGCTGCTAAATGTAGGATTGTATTGTTTACTCCATTCTTCATTGTTCATTTTACTTTGACTTTCCGGAGCTGTATTGAGTTTACTCGTGCTCTCTCTGCAGGCGCGAGCTACACTAATCCCTTTGAAATGACTTATTGTATTGTGCTTTACAGACAGTGTCATCATTTGTTTTAATAGAGAGCAGCTCCTAATAACATGCCCCAATGAAAAGGTCAATATTATCTCTCCGGCATAGGCGGTATAAACTAGGGACCAGGAGGAGGCAGGGAGGGAGAGGGAGAGAGAGAGGGAGGGAGAGAGAGAGAGAGAGAGAGGCAGTGCCTATTAACATTTATGAATAATTTAATCCTGCATAGCTGGCCAAAGTCCAAGTGCATAATTCACTAATTGCAATCAGAGAGAGGAAGCTAGGGACCCTGTGTGTGTGTGTTTGTGTGCATGTGTGTGTTTGTGTGCATGTGTGTGTTTGTGTGCGTGTGTGTGTGTGTGTGTGTGTGTGCAATTGTCTTTGTGCATGTAAAAAAGGGAATTGAGCCCATCAACCATGCATGGTAAAGCTCTCCTCACCTGACCTGCTCTGCTATTATACCAGGAAACATGGGACAGCCAGTGTGTGTGTGTGTGTGTGTGGGAGAGAGAGAGTTCATTTATCACTAACGCAGTCTTCACTATTATTCATTATAAAATGAAGTGCTACTGACATCACTGTATAAAACAACCAGTCTGCTGTTTTTTACAGTGTACATTATGAAATCAGAATTAAAGGATATGATTCTGTTACAGGTGTAATAGTTGTTGCTGCCACGGAGGCATTTTGTTTTCAGGTGGTCCATCTGTCCACCCGTCCATCTGTCCACCCGTCCGTCTGTCCTTACCATTTTTGTGAATGTTAAATATTAAGGACTTCTGGAGAGAATCCATTCAAAATGTGTAACAAACACATTCAATTAAAGTCACAGACTAACAGTTTCGATGACATCACCAACAACACGACAGTTAATAATGTTTACTCCACTCGATCTCGTCTGAACATCAGTGTGAACATTAAGAGCTAAAAGGAGACGACAGATCTGACCTTAACACCAAACACACATAAAGCTACAGTTGAGACTGAGATCGCTGGGAAAACGTCTTTTATTCACAAGTTTAAAAAAATGAGTCACGTATTTGGGCTCACAGGTCTCCGCCCTGAGCTCCTCCCATCATGTTTTACATGAAGGTGATTGTTGCCAATGCTGTAGTCGCCATGTTTTAACCTCAGGGACCTGCAGTAGTGTGAGCACCTACGCTCTCTGAGCCTCCCGGGATGCTACGTTTTTAGGTGTGAAGTTGTAAATAGAAGCCACAGGAAGTCGTGTTCTTATTCAAATCACTTGATTTTACATTATGTTGAGAGATGATGGAATTATTGATAGAAAATGACAAAAGTCATTACATAACATTACATTATATTAATGTAATGTAATGTAATCCTGCTGACTGAAGTTCACCGACAATAAAGAAAAGTATTATCTTCAAGATTTAGACACTAAAAAATAAGAGTCCAACTTGTCAGCAAACATTTAAAGCTGTAGTTATTTCTCGTGTCACCGGGTGACATCACTGCACTGGGCACAGGAAGTGATTTACTTGAGGCAGAATAATAACATTCACTCACTGTCCTCTGCTTTATGCTCCACATGAGTGTGTTGGGGGGGCTGGAGACAATCCCAGCTGACACGGGGCAACAAGGGGGTCACACCCTGGACAGGGACAACCGAACATTCACACCTTCGCTCAATTTGTCTCATTTACCTGATCTGCATGTTGTGGACTGTGGGAGGAACCCCTGAGAACCCAGGGAGAACCCAGGGAGAACAAAGAAAGGCCCTCAGATGAACCACGGTCCTTACCAGTGACCGTCTTGCTGTGAGGCAACAATGCTAGCCAATTCACCACCATGTGACCCAAAAAATATCATCAACAACATAAATCAGCAAAAGTAACACGATGCAGCTTTAACTGAACACTGACAGCTCCTTCAGGTTCAGAGAGGAAACCAAGAGCCTCAGAGTCCCTTAACAGAAAGAGCATTTAGGTAGATGTGTTACTGCAACCCCCTCAATCATCAATCACTGTGTGTGACAAGCCCCAAATGTCAGACAGGGTGATCCCTCAGAGCAGCACTAACTAGATAGCGACAATGGACCGATATGGTATCGAACGGCAGACACAAAGTTGTGAGATAGTGCTTTTGTTCATTACAGTCCACCTGATAAATGGCTCAGCGGTTCAGATAGTTTCAGTATCCAGTTCCCAGTCCCACCCCGTCCCACCCCCCGCCTGGCTGCCTGTCACTGAGACACTCCCACTGACAGCCTGCTGCCCGTCAGTGAAGAAAGTTTCCATCATCCTCCACACTGTTGTTTTTTCACCGCTGAATTTTAAAGATGACAGACCAAAAACTTCCAGCCAGTCAATCTTTCACAGGAGGAAACACCAAAGTCACTTCACGTCTTTGACATGAGATTATTTGGAAAAAGCCACGGTTCACAATGTACAACGGACTGAAGAGTACAGCAGAGGGTTAGGGCAGAGTGTAGACTCTGTGGACACTGTGTGTTTCCCCAAAACTAAAACACTAATTCATAATGTCTATCAGTGTCTTAAAGATTTACACGTTTTCCACTTGAGTGCGTTTGGAATCTCACATTAAAGAACATAAAGGGACAGCTCAGGTTTGTGTAAATACCACTCACTGCAAATCTACTAATATTTGTGTGTCAACATCATTTTGAAATGGAACAAACGAAAAACCTATTTATAAACCGCAGGTTTGAGACCTCTGGCTTCAGGGGAGAATAAAAGGAGTATAATTGAGAATTATAGACCAGTCTTGACCTGAGTTGGTAAAACTCAAGGTTTTCAGTGTCATAGATTTGTGCCACTTGTTTGGGAAGAGCACATCCACGGCTGTTGTTGTTGTTGTCATGGTTTCCTTTGTTCCAGCCTGCTCCAGAGAGTCACTTTGGATCGCTGTAAACTTCTGTGAAATGATGGCGAGCGAATACTGCACAGCAGGTTGTGATGGCGCTCTATGTGCGGGGGTGACACAAGGACGGAGGGGGGCGGGGGTTGGGCGGGGGGCGGCGGGGGTGGATGTGGACCCCAGTGAAAGCCTCACTAATATTTAGACGGAGAAAGTGGAGGAGACAAAGAGAAAAGGAAAACACTGTCTGTTTGAAGTAATGTCACCTGTTACTGAATTTCACTCTGTGGAACATCCCTTTCTTTCTTTTTTTACTGTTGCTATAGTAACACATCTCCTCAATTGTGCAAAGCATTTCACTTCAACTAACCTCCATGGCCTGCACGTCAGTGGAGGAATAAAGTAAATGTTCAACACAGTCGGTCATGTGATGATATGAATGCAGTGATTTTGTTTAAGTCAAAGCAGCAAAGGAATGAAATGGAGCAGCTTGTTTTTTAAAGAGAGAAACACAACACTATTCTGTTTGCTGCATGTCATTAAAGTATTAAAGCAATTCATGTCAACTTCATCACGACATCATTTCTGTTGGTCTAACACGTGGATGAATAATTAGAAACATAATTTCTGTACATGTATCAAATGCAGTGGTTCCCAAACGTTTAGTATACTAAGAAAGAGAAGGAGAGAAATGACTAAATGTACAATCTATATTTCATTAGAATCATTTCACTTACCATTTCAGCCATTTTGTGTTCAATCATGTTTTACCTGTCTCTGCTTTGAGGTCCTCAGCACAAAAACAAACAAAGAAACATTGAACTAAACCCATCTTGGTGTCAAGGAGGTGGGTTTTACAAAACTTAGAGACCAATTCCATGAAAGCCCAGCACACAGGACAACCCTGATCTAAGGCTGTGGGTCTGGTGGAAGCAGAAGAAGCAGGAGAAAGTCCAACATGGGCTGATGGACAAACACAAGCCAGAGGACAGGCTGGATGAACCTGGAGCACAGGAACATTCCACATTAGAGAATAACAAGCACATCATCAAGACCAGTGAACTGGCTGTGAGATGATCATGACCTTTACTCCACTGTGTGAGTGAATGATCACAGCAGCAAAGGCCGATAGACCCCAGATTCTGTGGTACCGTCAAGGCCAATAGTTGTTTAGTGGATGCTTCACAGATTTGAAGATGAAAACTGGACAGAGCAGGTAACCATAGGTCACACAGACAGGACCTGGCAGACCTATTACCAGAGACGGGTCAATGATCATCCAATGCAATGGACAGTGCAGGAGAGATGTGCAGGCATGGTGGAGTGGGTGGAGACGAGTGTCAGCAGTGATGTGTGACAAAAGGACAGCAGCAAAAGTGAAATGGAGCCATTCAAGACAGAAGGTCTACCAAACCATGGACCTGCTGGACACCGAGCTGGAGGTGGCAGACCTCCAGGATAGACAGGAACACCTCAGGTTGAACAGTTTACAAATAAAATAAGGTGCTCAAGGTTGAGATGGTTTGGTTACGTGCAGAGGAAGGATAGTGATTATATGGATGCTGAAGATGGAGCTGCCGGGCAGGAGGAAAAGATTTCCATAGCGTTCATTAAAAAACAAATCACCTGTTGATCTGTGTTAATACGACAGTGTAAGAAGTTAAAGTTACTTTGTCAGCTGAGGAGGAGGAGGTCTCTGATTGTCCTGAGGACAGCCCGTTTATGTGTCCATGTGTCCTCAGAATGTGAAGACTAGATGTGTTCGGGTCGTAAACAGGTGTAGATTTTTGTTAAGTCAGTTTTTGCTTGCGTTCCTGCTGCAGCCTTGTTTTCAGAGTCTTCTGCTGGTGGAGGAGCAGAGGGTCAGCTGAATATGTTTCTGTGCCTCAGACTCTTGAAGAAATCTTCTGAAAATGGAGCCAGTGTCGAGTTACACTGAGAGTTAAAGTCAAGGTGTGCAGCAGTGTGTACCTGTGTTCTCTCATCTCCACTTGTCTACTGTATGTATGGTTGTAGATAGAAAGCTGATGCATCTCTTTCCTCCTGAGACAACCACACATTCAACAAGACTCTCATTGACGTGAGCATTTCCATAGCATTCAGACAAACACGTACGTGACCAGGGTTCTTTTGCTTTACTTGCTTTTATCTGGATGCACAGAGTCTAATGAGCGTTTCTCAAACTCTCCGGCTTCATTTTCCATTTCAGAGTCAGCATCTGGAATCAATATGCCCCGTGCACATTAATGCAAAAACATACACAGTGGTCACTTGGCCCCTCGTGCTAAAGCCGTGTTCTCTTATATGCTCTGCTCTCATTGCTCTGCTGCTTTTAACCCCCCCCCCGGCTGGAAAGACGGGTTAGGACTCATTTAAATAACATGCAGAGAGCAGTAGATCTTCCTCTCCTGGGTGCCTGTATCATTAATTCAAGTGTGGGGAGGAATGAAAGGAGATGGGAATCATGTCATATATTGGCCCTGTTACCCTCTTTGCAAATGGTTGCACATACGTTATGATGATCCAGTGTTGTCACTTATTAAAGCTCAGATCGGCCGTGACTCATCGCGGGACTACAACCCTTTAGCGCAGGATGCGCTGACAGACATTTGACACCTAACTAGCCCACTAATGTGAGATCCTGGGTTTCTCCGGATACCTCGGGCCGTCACAGAGTGCTTGTCAGGGGTCAGCTGCATACGAGCAGAAAGCGCCGCTTTTGCCTCATTTGGGAGCCGAGAGAAGCCGCCGATGCTCCGCCCACCTCCGGCTCTGCTGCCACTGACAGAGCCACTGATGAGCATTTGTTCGGCCTGGAGTTCATGGTCGCAGCTGCCAAATTGATGCTATGTTGATATTTAATGATGTGCTGCCAAACAAAGCCTGGTGCCTGCATGTGCTCGCTGGACAACCCTGCTCTGCTAAATGTCATTCTAATTATCTTTCCTTTTTTACATTGAATGCAGAAGCAAATGTTTGCACGATTCTCTGCTCTCGCGATTTATCCGTCCCCTCTTCTCTTTATCACTCCTGCTCGCTGGCTAAATATCTGAGGTGTCTGGGGATAAAAAGTGTTGGGGAATGGAAAGAAAACTTCATTATGTCGTGAAGGTCTTTCTACGAGTGTATTGGTGTAATTATTATCCTTTATTGCAATCCTACACACTCTGATCTGCAGCTGAAAAGTTGAAGAAAAAAAACGTGGATTAAAGAGCGATCGTCATGATCTGTGACAGAGACGGAGATTTATCTTATTCTGGTTATTGTGGTTATTGTGGTTATTGTGGTTATTCATTGCTGGGGCTTATTTGTGGAATTACAGGGAAAACATATTAACATGAGTCTCATGTAAATGTTGTCGCTCGAATACGTCTGCCCACTTTGGGATTGGACACCAGGCGAGTGATTTTGAATGACACCGTCAACAGTGTCATGTGATTGGCCAGGGAAGCAGCTATGGGCGGAGCCAATGAGAGAGCAGTCCAAGAGCAGCTACAGGACATGCACACTCAGGACCGCTGGAGAAGTAGTGGATTGTTATTAATCTACTTAGATTAGCAGCTCTCTCACCAGATGATTGACACTTGATTTATTGTCTTTCATTTGGACTTTCTCTTTTACCAATTCATTCACTGAAGGAACTTTAATGCAAAACAGTTGTAATGACACAGCCAATAGGAGCGCTCGCTCTCTCTGAACTGAACATTACAACAACTAACATGTCATACACACACACACACACACACAGATGTTGGTTGATAAGAAAACTACTGCTGACTTCTGTTGTGGCTTTTGTGTTTGTGTTGTTGTGTCTCCTCCATTGGCAGTACAAGTTTATTTATTCTTTACAATACCATTTATGACATGAATGCAAATGTTTCCCTGTCACCAGCCACAGTGTAGGAACTCACAGGCCGTATCGCCGCAGATCGCCGCTGTGTTGGTCCATGTGTCTGTATTTTTTATTTAAGCTTCATACGACTGGACCATAACAACTGTGCGGGACATGAAATGGCAACACAAAGCTGTAGTGACACGTGAACAGGAGTCAGACAGGTGCCCACTGTGTGTGTGTGTGTGTTGCTTTAGCCCTTTGGCTGCTGCCATTTTGTCTTCACAGTGTGACATGGAACCTAAAGCTAAGCTTCGACCTGAGAGCGAGTGAGCGGGGGGTGGACGGGGGTGGACGGGGGTGGACGGGGGTTTGGTCACGCTTGACCTTTCTCTGTTTCCCAGTAAATCACAACTACTCTTCATATCTAATGATGCAGAAACAGTCAAACATGACCTTTAAAGTTACAATACTACCCCCCACCGCCTCCACCGCCTCCACCGCCTCCTCCACCGCCTCCACCAACAACTCTCTCAACATCTCAATATCCACCAGCACGTACACGGATTGTTGATTTCCACACTTACACGGCTCCCAAATCAAGACGAATGCTCAGGCGCGCTAAACATAATCAGTATGTAATTGACATTGATTTGCGAGATTAAGCGAGGAAAGTGTTGTCAGTGGTGTCAGTGGTGCTGCTGCTGCTGCTGCTGCTGCTGCTGGTGGTGGTGGTTAGGGTGTCCGGGTACTGTAGGAAGTTGTTAGGATTTTCAGCTGAACATGGGAGTTTGATTAGCTGTTTAAACAAGCTTGACATATAGCTGTTTACTGAGAGTTTGCAGCGTTGGAAAAATACATCTACACACACACACACACACCAGTATTTAACTGGTGAATTAAGAGCAGGAGGAAGGCAGCGAGGGATTTAAAGAGACAGGGAAAGAGATCTGTGCTGCCAATCAAAGGTGGAATAAAATAACAGCCATCCGTCTCTCTTCATTACCAGCCCTTGTCCTTGAGATCATCTCATAGTGACCGTAATGTCTGTTTTTACAGCTGGGCGATCTGACCCGTCTGCTGTAATCCATGCACTTCTTTGGAAGTATAGCCCTTGTCAAAGGAAGAATCACAGGGACATTTAAATGTGCCCCATTACCCCCCGGTTCCCCTTCACTGTCATTACTGGGGTCCCGAGAGAGCATGAGACGGAGGGCAGAGCAGGAAAAGTGTCCTAATCTGACCCTGCACACACATACCACATTCTATTCATAGTTTGATCATTGTTTGAGTATTATTTCATATTTAATGTTTAATATTTAACATACTTCACCCGTTCCTAACAATTCAGATAGATATGTCAAAAACTGTAAGGAGATTAAAACATTTATTTAAATATGTTCATTTTTCACTGCACTGATTAATATTCAATATTCATATATTAATATTCTGCCGTGATGAACGTCTAAAATAACACTGTCTTTGCCTTGATCTTGAAGCCCATCACTGGCTATAAGTGTGTGTGTGTGTGTGTGTGTTCTCTCGAGACCCGAGACTTCGCAAGACCTCCTGATTCTGAGAACTCTGGGTCTCGATCTTGCAAGAATGGTTTTGCGCTAACAGACAGTAGGTGGAGTAGAGACGGCCAACAATCTCATTTAAGCATCACAGTTGGGGTTAAATCATGCATCGTTCCTGTTGATGCCGGTAAATTTGAGTTAATACAAAAACTCTTGACCCAGAATTCTTTGCCCACCGACTTTTAAACAGTCAGCACACGTGAACCGAGCGTCTGCAGAAGCTGAACTTCCAAAGCTCTTTCATAAAATCACAGCCAGTAAATGAAATCATTTTTAAAAAAAACAGAAAACTTCCAGCTTCCAGTTTCTTTTTTGTCTTTTTCCTTGTTAATGTTCTCCAGCACCTGCTTCACTGCTTTGTTCACGTGTGCAAACTTATCTTTGTTTAAAGTCGACAAAAACAAAAACTAAAGCCACGCCTTCCAAACTCTGTTGTACTGCAGATACAGTATGAAAATACTCCCACATGCACAGAAATAGACTCTGCATAATTATTTGTCAGTGTTTCATTCTTCAGCTATTTCAGAACTTCTTAAGAAAGGTCATAAGAGTTGCTGTTGTCACGTGGGAGTATTTTCTTTTACTTGAACCTGACTTTAGTAAAATAGTTGAGCATAAACGCTTCATGTTTTATCAGTGATTTGAACGATCTGCTTGTTCTTGAGTGGGAGATTAAAGCTGCAGTAGACGAGACCTTTGGAAACACAGTTGATTGTCAAGTTTTAACTGCAGACATTTTAAAATGTGCCGGAAAGAAACTGATGTTTGCAAAACTGACGCTGACGTCGTTGTTTTGTGAACCAGGGTTTCCAGGCTTCTGCAGAGCTGATGAGCCGACCTGAATCCAGGGTGCAAGAAAAAGGGAGAATGGAGGGGAGATGACACCGAATGAGACGAGAGGTGAAACAGAAACAAACAGGACACGACGGGAACAATCCTGAACACTGAAGGAACTTCCACAAAGTCTTGCAGGATTCCCACGCTCATGGAATTCCTGCAAATGTTTTTATTTAAAACAAACAAAAAAAAAACGTTTTGGAGATTTAAATAAATCCTTTGGAAATGATTTTTTAGTAGAGATGACTGTTCACATGTGTCGCTCACACAACACAACACCTGCTCAAAATCACAGTCAAACAACAACCTTAAAAAACCCTGAACTCACTCTTTAATAAAATTGAATTTAGAGCAGTGTAGTTAGTGAAAATAACACATGTGTGTGTGTGTGTGTGTGTCAGACGGAGCCACATGCTGCCTGATGAATGCCTGTCTTTATTAGAAGCCATTAATAAAGCAGGATGCCTCTCACCATCCCATCTTCTCTAAGAGAATGTGTGTCAATGTGAACAATTACCCGCCTGATAAAACGCACACGGCCTCGTCTACTTCATCTTACGGACGCTGATGGATTACAGGGGACATTTATTTAGCTGCAGACGAGTCCCATGGATCCTTTAATATGTGCTGTCCTGTGATCCCACAGGCCAGACTCTTCATCCTCTCACTGCAGGATGAAGGATGTCTTTCACCAGGTCTTTCTGCATGTCCGCCTGTCTTCTTTCTACCACCGTCTGGTCTAGGCCTTTAATTATAGTTTGGTTACGTCCACAAGAAACCTTTTTAATAAGGTGAGGAGTGGACAGTAAATATCCTGATGTAATTGTCTTCACTATCAATACAACAAAGTTCATTTACTGAGGAGATTTGGGAAATGTTTCTGTATTTCACAGAAAGTGTTTGTTAATGTCTAAATGTTAAGAAGCTTCGTCATTTTCAGCATCTTTATCTATGGGACATTTAATCGATATCGATATTCTTATGATCATCACTCTCTTCTTTTGTGTAGCAAAGAGTAAGAACATAACAACTGCTGTAAGTGACAAGGTGTGTTATTAGTTTATCCGTGTGAGCGTCCTCACTCTGTACCTGTACACACACACACACACACACGCCCTAAACTGGTCTTGTTTGTGAAGGTGCTGCTGGAAATGATGTCTTTTGTTCTTCTCCTCTCTGTTTCCTAGGATGCATCCTTGTCAAAGGAGACGGTCCTTACCTTCCCAGTGTCTCCTCCAGTGAGCAGCAGCTCCCACACTCTTCTTATTATGCCATCAGAGGACAGCAAACAGCAGCAGAGACAAAGAGCTGCAGCTGCCGGCCCATTATTATTAAAACCTCGCTGTTTACTCTGGAGTAGTGGCCACTGTTCTTCATCCACCAAAAATTAATGAGATCCTCTCTGCTAACATTGACACTTTGAGAGAGCGGCGGGAAACCAAAAGGCTTTGATGAGCTAATAAGCTTTTAGTTACAGAGAATCTCTTCATTTAAGAGCGCACACAGCGTCTGTGGAGACGCAGCAGAGGTGAGAGAACAACACGATCACACGCTGCATGGAAATGACTTTCATTTCCTTCCTCCTGTCTTCATCTCGTCATGTGATCCTACATGATGTTTCAGACCTGTTTGAGCTACTGGACGTTAGAGAAGAGGTGATCGCAGTCACACTTTGTGCTTCTCTTGCAGAATATTGTGTTCTTGTTTTGTTTTTTAACTGTTTGTATCCGCCGCAGCCTCTCGTCTGTAAAATCATGCAATATATTTGCAAAAATATTCATTCACCAACCAGACTGAAGACAAGACACTGCCAACGTGTGAATGAGCAGCAACTGGCTGCTCACTACAAATGGATTCTGCCACTGAGGTATCCCACGCAAGGATTTTTCTTTTCATCGGTTTTTTATTTGTTATATTTTTGATTTGTTTACTTGTCACAGACTTTTGAATATGAGGGTTTTACCTGCAACACTTAAAGTGACAGTTCAGCTTCTTTGAATTGTGATGACTTTAAGTCACCAGTGCACGGGGGCGTGGTCTCACTGAAAACATGGCTGCCAGCGGGAAAACAGGGGAAAACAAAACCTGTGTTATGATTTATGAATATGAATTATGATTTCTCTCTGGACTTTGGTGTGGGAGAGTGAGCAGATGACGAAGCGATACAAACTTTAATTTCTGTCCGGTTGTTTTTTTTTCCATTTGTGCGATGAGACTATTTTCAACTATTCAACCAAAGCATTTTCAAACCTTATTTTCTCCCCACTTACAAAAACATGGAGCTTCTACACTGAGGTCATTCGTGTGTAGCATCAAGCTAACATCAGCATTTTATTCAGAAATCCTCACAAAGTGATATTTTCAGCTGATGGGAACCAATATGGCCACTGCACTGCTTTTATCAGCTCTGTTATAGAGAGAAGAACACATTCAATAATGACTCTTCTTTCTCTCTCAGATTATTATTTTTACCTTCTTCCTCCTTTCGCTGTACAGCAAAATATCACATTTCTGCACCAACAGTTAATGCGACGGTTCAGTGTGGTTGTATGAGTAACTTAGTGACTGCATTTCTCAAACCCTTTTGTTATCTTCACACACAAATGTATGTGGGTCCTGTGTGGGAGGAGTCTGGTGACGGTTGCAACTGATGCACCTCCCCTTCTCCTGTCTGCAGATCAGTTCAAAAGACTTAACAATCGTAAAACTGTGAGTTAAAAAGAGAAATGTCTTAAATCTCAATATTTAACAGGGAGCGAGAGCGAGCGAGCGGATTTTACAAGCATCAGTGAATGCATCACAGCCGAGAGTCACAGAGGAGACACAACAGAATAACAGTCTTACAATCTTACAATAACAATTAGAGCCATTTATTGTTTTTTATGGATAAACTGTAACTCTAAGATTACACTGCAGCCAAATACTACTCACATACAAACCCACATTTATAAACCTAGGGACCAGGTACCAGAATTCCCCTTTAAAGACCAGGTGTAAACAAGGCCTTGTCTGTGTCTCCAGCTGGTTCTTGGTGCAGTCAGTGCACATTTACATGTACTTAAATTGTGTACTCTCTGTATCCTGATGATTATAATAAGTATCATCACAAAGATGACTTGGCTGAGAATGAGCAGTATAGACAATGGATGCTGTCCACAGATGAAATAAAATCAAATAAAACGAGGGCGTGTGAGGCGGGTACTGTAGTGTCAGCATCTAAACAGTCATTTCATTTGACCTTGTTGCTTTCAAAGACAGTGTGACTTACATGTGATTTACATTTAAAAATCACTTTATCTCTTTATCTGTGCTCAGCTCCACTCTGGAGCACCCGTGCGTGTCTCCACACAGAGGTTTTGACGTGCTTTGATTTTACGTCTTATTTTCAACATGCTTTTTTTCCATGGCATATCAATGTTGATGCTTCTGACCAGCTTGGTCTTACCCAATTTACTTTGGCCAGTTTTTTGAGATTTGCAGTTTCACATGAGTTGGTGGGAGACCACTGTCGGAGCCGACTGATTGCATTTCCACAGATCCTCGGCCGCATGTTGTGCCTGAGATCTACTTGGCATCCTGGCATGAAGGCAATTTTCATAAAACGCACAACTAACCCCACGTCTCTCAGTGTATGTACTACACTGTGTCAGCTACACAAGTACACACACACACATGCATATACTCAGAACCATGCCCAAGGCGTTCTGGCTGTACTCAGCTGTGTGCAGCATTCTGGGCTAGTGGCATGTACAATCCTCTCCTGACTGTCATCAATATGCTAATCTGGTGGAATTAACAAGGGAGTGGAAACTTCTCCACTTAAACACACACCAAGAGGAGAGCACCGGTCTGTTAAAGACCACTTACTCAAACACACACACACACACACACACACACACACACACACACAGCATCAGGTGAAGTGTTTTTCACCTCTGAAAACATGACAGTTATGTTCATAGTAGGCTTCATGATAATGAGTAAATGGTAACTGCCATTTACTTATTATTATTTCAAGTGATAAATCTTTTTTTGTTGTAAGTGTTGTATGAGGTACTGATACAAGGAACACACGATTATAAACACTTAAAGGTCCAGTGTGAAAAACTGAGGTGTAATTGTTTTCAGAGACGTAAGGCGGGGCATGGCCATTTAAGGATTTAAAATCCATTGGATCCAAACACTCAATCACTTGTGTCTGCCTTTGAATTTTAAATTGACAGAGTGGGCATCCTTCTGCTTTAGGGCTACATAAATCTGACTGTCATCAGCATAACAGTGGAATGAGATAACATGTTTCCTAAGGATGGAACACAAAGGAAGTAAACACAGTGAAAAAAGCTGGGGCCCTAAAATTGAGCCCTGTGGGACCCCACATGACAGGGGAGCAGATGAGGATTCAGAGCCAGCAAGGACCTGAACCATTCCAGTGCAGTACCACAAATTCCCACTAGATGCTGTAAAAGCAATAGTAGAAGGATGTGGTCCTCTGTTTCAAAAGCAGCGGTAAGGTCAAGCAAGACAAGAATAACATAATCACTAGAATCATATCTCAGTAGGACGTCATTGAAGACCTTTAACAAAGCTGATTCTGTGCTTTGAAGGGTTTTAAATCCAGACTGAAAAACCACCAGGATATCATGATTGTCCAGCTGACCAGAAACTATTTTCTACAAGAGTTTGGAGAGAAAAGGCAGCTTGGAAAATGGGCCTCAAAAGATCCAGTTTATTAACCCTCTTATGATCATCATGATGAGTAAACCACCGGCCCCCCGCGACCAGGGGCCGGTGGTTTCCTCTGCACAGCAAGAGCCGGTGAGCGTAACTGTTAGCAAAGATGGCGGACACCGTGTTTAGGTCTCGTCCCTCTATGGGTGAGTCTAAAAAGTGCAGAACTGGCGTTTAGTTTCAAACTACTTTCAAACCTTGAACGACGTTTTTTACAACGCAGTAGAAAACTGAGGGAGAGAAAATGCTTCTGCTATCCCTGCAATACAAAGCCACGTGCAAATAGGTGGAGTATTCCTTTAATACCCAGATTTACATTATGCTGAATTATGGAATTATTGATCGACAACGTCACAGTAGGTTGTGCGTACCTCAGCTTTAACCACTGAATCTTACCAAGATGAACCACATGTCAGTCACAGAATCAAACATCAATGTCAGTTAAGACATACGATTATGTCCTCTTACGTTCCCTGATGCTTTCTAACGCTTTCTTATACACAACACTTAGTATATGACGTCTTAATAGCTCTGTTTGTATGTGTGAATTATGAAATTTGAAGCTATTGATTTTTGGCTTTCTGCAGCATCACTTTGTGCTGTATGAGGCTAAGCCTTGAGCTGACAGCGTGACTGACTGCTGCAGAAGAAGAACGCTGTGATTACCATGGGACCTGCTGAGGAAAGTCACTCATTCAGCTTTTGGAGTGAAATCGGGGATTAGTGCAGATTGGGGAGATTTATGTCACTCCAGCACCTGTAGCTTAGCATTTCACAGAGTCACACTGACTGTATCACAGTGTCTTTCACATCTGTCCCTGCAAACTGCATTTAGGCTGTGAGAGAACAGTGCAGATGGTCAAGAGGTTTTATCACTACATCAGCAGCTCACACAAGTGCCAGGGAAACTTTTCTGTTTAGTCTGGATTTACTGAATACTAAACAGCTTTACAGTGGTTCAGCTTCCACGGAGAGCTCAGGTTTATGAGGTGTGGTTGTATAAAGTCAGTGTAGACTTCACCACACACACACACACTGTGTTATACAAACAAACAACTGATTTTACCCTCTTGAGGCTTAAAGACTACAATCTATGCTGCGTCACGACAATATCTTAAGAGAATGTTCCGTGTTTTGTTTTTGCCGTTTGCTGTTCCCAGCTGGAAACAACAGTTTGTTAAATACTCACTCTCCTGCACCAAAGTCTTCAGAGAGCGTTGTCATCTGGTGGTGCTGGTGTCGTCCAATAGGAGCCTGGACACCTCTGAACTTCCAGCTGCAAAACCACAACATGGCTCCACCCAAATAACTATTCTGGAGGCTTCAACACGTCATGACTGGTTTCTACTTGGTCAAAGTAATAAATAATGCTCATGAAAAAAGTCAAAACCCAAACTGTCCCTTTAAGTCTCTCCCATTGTCTCCCTCGTGTCCGTCCCTCTCCTCACCCTGTAGATCTGTTTCCTGTGCTTTAACTTCTCAATTTGTCTTCCCCTCTCACAGACGGTGGCACACTCTGTGTGATGGAAACATTAGGCCTCATTTCCTCTCATGCATGCCGCACTATTAATAAACAACAACAACAAATAGATGGGAGGAGAAAAACAGAGGAAAAGGGAGAAAAACAACACAGGCGATGGGTGAGCAGCATAATAATTGTGTGATTTATCCTCACTGAACTACCGCAGTCAAAGCATAATTAAACATGAAAAGCTAAATTTATCGTGGTGCGCTCAGCCTCCTCATTAATTTAAAGCCGAGACATCCAGGGGAGGAGGCCTCTTTCTAATCCACCCACTGTTCCCTTGTTGTCTTTTCTCCCTCTTTCCCCTCCTCTGCCATCCCTCCATCCCCTCCCATTACGGAGCATTAAAATGTATATTACCCTCCGAGCTCCATCATCATAAACCACTGGGCCCGCAGAGAGAGGCGGGGGAGGAGGGAGGGAGGGAGGGAGAGAGGGAGACAGCTGAATGAAATCCTCAGAGGAGGAGAGAGATAAAGGGGAGAACACAGGAAAGAGGAGAGAGTCAGTTAGGCTCATTAAGGATAAGAAAGGCTCTCATTAAGACGGAGCTGTCTTGGTGGCGTGTCTTGCATGATAGCCACCTATTTGTTGCCTAATAGCTGCAGCCACTGCAAACTTGTGAGATCCATCTCGTATAATGAGAGGTAGCAGAGGTGACGCCTCTTTCACCCACAATGCCGAGTGCCTCTGTGTCATTAACAATCATCCCAACATCCGCTAATTGGCCACATTGTTGTTTTTCTTTCTTCCTTTGCTCCTCTCTTCTCTTCTCTTCCACCTCGTCTTCTTCCGTTTTGCAAACATTTTCACCCGCAGACAAACAAACTTGTCACCAGTTTGATTTGTTTATGTGTTCTATTTGTTATACTTGCTTCCTTAAACTGTAAATCAGGGGAGCAGTGTAGCATGGGGAGCTAATAACCCAGCCTTGTACATCTGCCTTAATAAATTATGCAGCAATCCGTGCTACAGCTTGTTGTCTGTCAGGCTGTCGGCTCTGGTCCTGTCAGTAAAACAAAAGAAAAAAGGAAAATAGAGAAGAAATCTCAAATAATATTCATATAGAAATGGCGAGGATCCTGGATCTGAAGGAAACTTATCAACAGTCATTTTTGTAAAAGTAATTCACAAACAACAACAACAACAAATAAATCAAACTTCCTGCTAATGAGCAAACTGTGTGCACTCTGCCCACTTGAGTTTGTCATCGCTCACATTGAGTCAGTCTTGGTGTCGAGCACCAAACAAAAGAAGTAAAGCACACAAACCGGCCCCTGTAATGCCAATTAAATAAGAAAAGGGGGGGCTTGTCGTTACCGTTTATATGTGATGCTGCATGTTTGTAAGTCTGACACCTTACAAACAAGAACATGAAAGAAAGTGGAAGAATTCAAAGATCCACATGAGAGGAAGAAGTCTTTCTCTGCCTCAAATACAAGGACGTGAAGCCACTGCAAGACTTTTAACAGCCGGTTCAACAAAGTCAAGCTACACGCTCACCAGTCACTTTATTAGGTACACATGCCGTCTAATAATGTGGCACCCAGTGTGTTCTTCTGCTGTGTTCTATGATCTTCTGACCTTTGGTATCAACAAGGCATATTTATCCAAGAGAAAACTGCTAAATTAATGCTAAAAATCAACACTTTATCAAATACAAACAAACAGACAAACAACCAGTGTATGTTCAAAGTCACTTAAATCACCTTTCCACATCTGAATACTGCGTGGACGTTTATTAAGACCACGTTGGACCATTATACACACTGCAGAAGAGAGCAATAAGGATAATAAACAATAAAGGATACAGAGAACACACAAACAAGGTTTTTAAAGTCAAATGAATTGATGTTCATGACAAAATTCAAAATGGCAAAATATTTATCTACAAAGCAAATTTCACTTCCAGGCAATATTCAAAAAACTGCTGTGTGACAGGGAGAGGGTTTACAGTTTAAAGGGAGAACTTCAAACATCGTCCATGTACAGAAACGTACGACATGTGTGACAGTTGTCATCAAAGCACAAGCATGGAACGTGATAGGTTTCAACAATAAATGAATTAATACTGGCTGGATATTTAGATTGGAAATACATTTGGCATCATTTAGTTATTTTCCATTGTACATTTTGTCTGGATATGTTTGTTTTTTCTTTTGCTCCTTTGGCTTCTTCCTCTCTAGAGGTGTTTTACAGCCTGATGTGTGTTCCTGATGCAACCCTAACCCATTTACACGGGCTAAGACCGGCACCAGGACTAACTGGGACCTCCCTGTGTCCAGTTAACGATGAGCAGTGGGTTCCTGAAGTTCTGGATCTTTCTGTATCGTTTGTCTAAAGCCATTAACTTAGAGAGACAATAGTTTGATTAGGACCTACTTGTCTTCACCATGTCATGTTGTTGAGTTGCTGCCATGTGTTTGGGTTGAACAGGTGTATAACCTAACAGTGACTCATCACAGCATGGTGTAGTTCACAGTTCACAATGATAAACATTTCAATGTAAAAGTGGCAGATAGCAGCCATAGGCTAATTACTGTGTAAACACTTTTCACAATTAGAAGAAAGATGTAAATTGCACATTGCCTGACAAAGTACAATTGTTATTGTAAATATGGAACAAATGTGTTTCAAATGTTGCAGAGATGAAACTGATAAGTCTGAGTGACTTATCGATAGAAAACACGAGGGATATTAAAAGTGAGAGTTCATCTTCTTTAAAAACTCTCACTTTAAACTGGAGGATGGGCTGTTTTTTCCAGCCATTGCTCAGTTGGACCTTCTTGCTGTGGTTCCATGATGATACTCCGACTTCCTCCCATAATACAAAGACGTGTGGATTGGTGACAGGTTAATTGACCGTATACAGTGTGACTGTGAAAGTGTACCCTACCATGTCAGTGGTTGAAATGGATGGATGTAGCTTTAGCAAAAAAACAACAAGACTGTATTAACATCACTTCCTGAATAGTTTTGCATGTGTTTACAGGTGGGAGAAGAAGTTTAAATGAAATGTGCACAGTGGGCCCAACATTGAGTTTGTGTTACCTGTCACAGTCCAGTGATCTGGATTCCAATCCACAGAGACACATGCTGTGGCTCTGAACATGCTCCACTTGCCAGCTTCCATGTGCAACTCTCCTTCACCATTGCCGTTGGCACAGATTTGCAGGCTCATGTACAGCAGGTACTCTGTGTTATCACTCACAGAGCTGCACATTTGCAGAGCCACAAAGAAAACAAGGTTGTTGCAGGAGAATTCTCGGCAAAGCAGAACCTCTCAAAATGGTCAACAGAGAATTAGAGCTGATCATTTTTGTACACCAGTTATTAGCAGTGTTTCAATAATCAAGTGTCACAGCACCGTGCCGTGGGCTGTCCCCATCGTCCCTATCGTCCCTATCGTCCCTATCATCCCTATCGTCCATATCGTCCCTATCGTCCCCATCGTCCCCATCGTCCCTATCGTCGGCTAGTTCTCATGCCACCGACAAATGCAGTTTTTAAAGGATGCATTTGTGTATCAAGGACTTTGCAAATGGCAAACCACAAATGCAAAAAAAAAGAATAAATGAATTAAATCGATCCAAAATAATGACAATACAAAACAAGATATAATTAGATATGATTTTATTTAATTAAATGTTGTCATTTAACATTGACAGGGGCTTAATCAGTAATTTCAACTCATTCTTAATAATATTATATAAACACGGTTCAGTTCTGAAGCATTTACATTTGTGGATTAAAGAGAATACTTTTTGTACAATAACTGTTGTTCAATCATAAATCTGTGAGGAGTTATATTTATAAATGTGTGAAATATTAGTCAAACTTGGTTTCAGTTGTCCTCAAATAATAATTCAGTTTGTGAGAAGCAGGGCGGCGTAACTCAACAGAAGGATGTGTTGAAATGATGATGTGTTAAGATGACAACATTAAAAATGAGGTGAGATTAAAGCGACATATGCTGTGGTTATATACACAGTGCACAATAACATGTGTTATTTCTCTTCAAGGTAATGGGCCATTTCCTGTTGGTCACCTTTTAATGACGTCATCAGGTGTAACATCGAGGTGAGTCCACTTCACTTCAGTACCAATAGTTTGCTGCTGTGTTATCTTTTTGTTTCTTGCCTTGTATTATGTGTATTTGATCATCATGATCATGATTATTCATTGAGCTGTAAAACAAAATGCAAGTGAACCAAATGAGACAACAAGACAACAATCCCATGATCCCGCGCTGCTTCTCACTGTCATTGAACTAGGCCTGGTTTCATGTGGCCAGATTGAGGTTTAGACCTCATCGTAGTGGTTCAGTGAGGCTGCACCTTCTAATGAGCACAGAAGGAAACCACTCACACACTCATCTGCCATAGATCTGTTATGCTGTTGCTTTACTGAGAAAGCGCTTCATCATTTATGTCCCAGAATGAGAGAAGACTGGGTCACATGTTCAGAAACAGTGTGAATGTGTTGCAGAGAAAAAGAGTGATGAATATTCCACCTGTTCTACTCCATATTTAACATTTAAAACATCACTTAAGTAATAAGTTAATAAGTGAATAAGTGAGGAAACATTGCTCTGTGAAACGCTGAGTGTTCAGATTAAGATTGAGACGAGCGCTCGTCCTGTCCTTCGACTGATTAGTCCTGACCACAGTCAAGATGTACAGTTATTGCCATGGCGACGTGGGCTTCCTCTATGGGCTGTTTCATTAGATAGACTCACATCAGGCCCCGGGGACTCTCTCTCTCTCTCTCTCTCTCTCTCTCTCTCTCTCCCTCCCCCTCTCCTCCCTCTCCTCCCTCTCCTCCCTCTCCTCCCTCTCCTCCCTCTTTCAGTTTGATTGCTGTACACCAGCGATGTCCAAGAAGAGGAAACTAAAATCACTGCAGTGTTTTAGAACTTTACTGAGCAACAATTCAGGCTACATTATATATATATATATATATATTATATATTCCATACTCATATAACATGCGTGTTGACTTAAAGGTCATTTTAAGTTCATGTTCCAACTTCAACTTTTAAAGGCTTTTGGTGGAAATGTAGCTCATGAGCGATAAACATGAACACAAGCGCTCGGTTAACACAAAAACAACAACACTTTTATTTCAGAATAACTACTAAATGAATATACGTCATAAACACGTATTTGTCTGATAAAACTATTATAGCAAAATGTTTTATTTTTATAAAATAAACTACTAAGAACAGGACATGACATGATTGTAATTAAAATGTGCCAGGAAACAAATCGGGTAATGACCACGTCGACAAACGGGAGACAGAAGAACAGGAGAGCATTGTCATGGTAACGTGTTGTCATGCCAACACAGTGAGGAAAATAAATCACCAAAAGAATGCGCTGGTGCAGTTTGGTGTTCCATTCAACAGCTTCTCTCTGCTTCGTTTCCCTCAGACGCCGAGTGTGAGCGGAGCACAGACAGTTAACGCTCCTGTTGTTTCTTAATGTTAATACTGACACAAACTAAGTCTCCTCTCTCTTAACCATCAAAGGAAATGCCTTACCCTTAACTTAAACTGAACCCTTACCTAAACCCAATTCTAACCATAAAACCGAGTCTTCACTCTCAAACAGCTCTTTAAAGTCACACACACACACACACACACAAACAGGGCCCTCACACCACACACGAGTGTCCCCACACGAGTGTCCCCACACGAGTGTCCCCACACGAGTGTCCCCCACACGAGTGTCCCCACATGAGTCGGGGAGTGCTGCAGTTCCCTGAAGTCACTTTTGAACCGTCCTGTGATTCGTGGTTTTTTCTCCATTTGTTGAACCATAAACAAAACCAGGGGAAATGACCAGGATGATAAATATAAAGTAAATGTGTTTCGTGAACCGTTAATAAACCACATCGTTGCCAGTGTCGTCATCCAGCTCCCTACAATCCACATGTCCACATGTCCACCTGACACACACACACACACACACACATGCAGGAGAGAAAAGCACAAAGCCTCATGTCCAGAAGCAGCTCTCCTGTGATGGAGCCTTCAGCCAGGTTGTTTCATTATCGCCCTCCCACCTCTTTGTTTTTCTCCCTCTCTCTCCCTCTCTCTCGCTCTCTCTCGCTCGGGTCCTGGTCTCCAGCAGTGTGGGACAGTCTGTCTGCTCTGAAGTCTTCATTAGCACTGCTGGCCTGCCAAGCGGCAGACGGGACAAATGGTTATTTGAGATTCTGTGCTCCTCTCCCTCCTCCCACATCCATCCTCCTTCCTCCTCCAAACAAAATTTCCCTAAAACCTTCCTCCCCCCTACTGCCCTCAGTGTTTTCCTTCATCCTCCCCCTGTTTTTCAGCTCCTTCTTCTTCCTCCTCAGTGTTGCTGCCAACCACCTACTTAGCTTCCTCTCTTCCTCAGTACTTGCCACCTGGGGACCGGGGCTATGAGAGAGGGCCGTGTTCAGCAGACTATTGTGCCGCTCTGATCTGGTCAGGGACCAGTCAGCCATGCGTGCCATTTGTCGGGCACCGTGTTCAGCAGCAGGGACTCGTGCACAAACAAACACCCGCAGGTCTGGGAGGTCCTTGAATAGCTCATAAAAGTGTGCAGCACACTGAGAGACATGGAGCTCAGACACGCTCATGCAGAGACGTGGCTACATGAAGACCTTTGTCCATGTCCATGACACCAAACACACACACACACAAGCACAACATAACAACTCTGCCTCTCACTCTCTGTCTGCATCATCCTTGACTGTCAAGGTTTTGGAGAACAGTGGAAAAGGCCCTGAAGGCTGTGATGAGTTGAATTTTACCAGCTGCGATGGCTTCACAGGAGGAACAGTAGAGATAATGAATGAATAGATAAATGCACTCAAATCAGGGGGAAAAAAAACCCAATAAACTCACACACACTCAGATAAAGACAAGTAAGATTTAACCAGCGAGACACAATTAAAATACCGTTTTAATGGTGTGAAAATAATGACAAATGTTACACTTGTTCTGTAAAGAAACAACGTTTTAACTCACAGTTCTTGTGACATTATTGCATATGTCATTTTTAATATTACTGAAATCATTCAGACATAGAAATGTTATATACCACACATACAAGTATGTTTGTGTACGTGCATAAATCAGGTTCTTCATCACCATGTTACAGAGGTCATGCTTTCACTCACTCTGTCGTGTTGTGAACAGTTTGTGGTTGCACTGCACAAAATGACTTTTCTGCACTAAACCAGTGCTTTAGCAACTTTAAAGATCTAAATCTTTCATTTAAATCTTTAATTTAAATCTTCATGACGCACGCTGCACTCCAGGTCTTACACACTGGACCTTTAACCTGGCGATGCATGTTTTCATGAATGAACTAACCTAATATAACTCAACCTAACCCCAAGTATCAGCACTCTCATTTCCTTCTATCAGCCAAAAGCACCACATGTTGATCTTCATGTGTGTACACACACACACACACACACACACACACACTGAGGCTTTAATGCTTATCAAGTATATAAATACATTAATAAACTTCTATGAATTGACATCAATCTTTATGTGATACTCACAAAATAAACTATGATGGTTTTGTTGAGATATCATTTATTTAGTTAATGTGAAAGTCACTATTTGATTTATTGTGTTGTTTTTGTATTAGCCCACATGTTGAATAGAAACATAGTAACATGCTGTTGCACCGAACAGACAGTAGGTGGCAGCACTGACCAGTAGAGTGACTGGAAGTTTAATAGTGCGTCGCGGAGATGGAGCTCATAATCCAGCTGAATGGAGAACGAGCAACATGCACTCTGCGTCGCTGATTTGTGTTTAACTTTCAGGTCAGTTATATGTGACTTAAGATGTTTGACAAGTTCTTAGGAATCCCCGGTGAGGTATAATTTGTGTGACAAGTGTTTTAAGTTTTAAATATGTAAATGTTGTGGTACGTGACCGGCGCGATTGGGAAAATGGCGTCCGCCACCGTAGCCACTTTACTTGTGTTTGTTGCTGTTGGCTCCTGGGCATTTGTGCATTATTTTTGTATATATGAAAATGAGTTGTGTGTAATATGTTCAGATCTGTGAAAGGTAAAGGTAATGTGCAGATTAGCCTTCGGTAAGGATGCACATTCCTAGTTTAAGTTCAGGTAGTATAGCAGCGAGTATTGTCAGCCATTTTGATTTTGTTTCAGTCATGTTAATGTTTAATTGCAAGAAAGAGGAATTCTGTTTAATCAAGTACAGACTTGAAATAAAATGTACAAATACAATATAAATACTCTTGATGAAAGAGATAGAAATAGAGGTGTTTAATAGAGAATTGAATGCATGATAGAAGAAAGATGAATGATTGTTTTGAAACATATTTGTTTTCTTGATTGTGTGAAAGTACATGAAACAGACACATGTGAGTATGTGATTAACAATGTGGTTATGACCAGTGTTTTAATGCAGAAATATAACAGAAATAATTCAGGATTGTAATTAAAATGTTAAAATGTCAGTATGTAAATAAATATAATCCAGCTGAATGGAGAACGAGCAACATGCACTCTGCGTCGCTGATTTGTGTTTAACTTTCAGAGGGATTGTCTATATATCTGTCAGCGGGGAACGAGCCGGGACCCGCTACAGATTCTTGGGGGCTCGTCCGGGATACTTCGAGGCCATTGATTGGATCGGAAGCCGAGTGATGTCGATGACAACGCAGATCAGCAACTAGAGGGAGGGCTGTATTATCCAGCCGCCGACCAGTCCTATCCTGCCGTGTGAGAGCTGCGACTGTGGACGAGTGGAGGTCTGGGATCCAGAGACGACTGCACCAGCATCGTTGTGTTGCCAGCCGTGAGGGAGACGAGAAGCCATCATGTCGAAAGGTGGGAGAAAGAGCCTGGTGTGGGACATCAGGCGGAGCCTACTTACCTTGTCAGCTGAAGAGCTTCTTCGGGTCGCCAGAGCGGTGGATCCAGCGTTGGACGAAGACCAGTCAGAGCTTGTGGAGGGAGACCAGGAGGGATGCTACGACCATATCAACTCTTTTATGTACAGTAAGCAGTTACTTGAAGCAGAGGATGAAGGAATGGTTCAGTTGCTGATGTTAAAAGATGCTATTGATGATGTAGTACAGGGTCGTGATGATGATATGTCACTGCTAAATGTAAAGGGTGATTGTGAGTTACATACTGTCCAGAGTGGTGGAAAGCCTGATGATGTTGTTGGGTTGTCTGATGGTTCTGTAATTATCCAAACACCCTCTGAAATCATCACTGACACTCACATTCAGAGTCACCACACACCTATTTCAGTCAATACTACATCACCTAGTGATTTTACCAGACTAGACTCAGGTTCAGTTAAGACTACAATGCCAAACTTACCTGACACAGGAAATGCTGATTGGCTCAGAATGCTCTCCAGCTATGAAGAGCTGAGCAAGAAACTTATACAGTGTATGCCAGCACATGCTACACCACCACAGACACATATGCCTCTGCCCTCTGTCCTGCCCAGTCAGCCAGACCGAAATCCACCAGGTGAGTCTGCCTCTCAGTCAGCTCGTGAGGGGATGGTGTCTCTAAGGGAACTCAGCTACCTTCCAAGGAGAGAGTTCAAGGTGCAAGGTGGTCAGGTCGGCGATCAATCCTCTGACATCAGCTACAATAATGTCTGCAAGCAGATTGATGATGGAATCAGGGAAGGATTTTCGGACTCAGAGATTGTTCGTGGTGTGCTCAAAATCATAAAACCAGGCATATTCAAAGAAATGTTGATAAACAAAGATGACATAACGGTGACCGAACTCAAGGGGTTTCTCCAAACTCACCTCAGAGAAAAAAATAGCACAGAGCTATTCCAAGAGTTAATGTGCACGAAACAGGATGAGAATGAGACGCCGCAGCAATTTTTATATCGTGTGATAGGTTTAAAACAACGTATCCTATTCACATCAAAACTGGCCGACACTGACATTAAATACTCTGCAGCAACCGTACAGGATGTTTTCCTGCATACAGTGTACCAAGGCTTTGGACACAAACATACTGACATACGCAGAGAACTCAAACCTCTGTTGTCAAGCAGTGGAGTCACAGATGAGATGATCCTTCGTCAGGTGATGAAAATCACCAGTGAGGAAAATGAGAGGATGAAGAGACTGGGCTCCGCCCGCCGACAGACTGTAACAAATACACATAGTGCCCAGCTTGAGCCTGAGGTGGTAGCGAGACCTAGCACCAAGTCAGGGAGTGTAGAGTCCAAGTCAAACCAAGCGAAACAAGATCCACTCAGAGACCTCACAACTAAAGTGGAGGAACTTACCAAACTGGTTGTGACTATGCAACAACAAAATCAACGACAGCAAACTCACAATGAGTACCAGTACAGTCAAAATAGGACACAATCTAAACGTAGGAAACCCTATGGTTGTCCACGCTGTGTGGAACTAGACAGACGAGACTGTGTACACTGTTTCACATGTGGGGAGGAAGGACACCGTGCAGCAGGCTGTCAAAGACGACCAAAGAGACAGGGAAACGCCAACCGGGCACTGGAGAGGGACATCTAGTGGCCGAGCCTGGAAATAAGTCCCAACCGGGAACTGAGAAAGAAAATGACAAAACGCACACCTCCACACCCTTAACACCAGTAATGACAAGCACACATAGTCACTGCACTCAAGTAGCTCAGACCTCTACTCAGTTACCACGTGTAGCTAAAGCTAGAGCTGTTGCTAGTTTGATTGGGAAAAAGGCCCTAGTTCAGAGCTATCTAAATGGCTTAGCAGCCACCTCATTGCTCGACTCTGGGTCACAAGTCAGTATAGTCAGCCGGGCCTGGAAAAATGAATACCTACCTGACCTCAGTATTCATCCAGTTTCTGAGATCTTAGGGGAGGAGGAACTGAAGGTCAATGCAGCAAATGGTGGTGTCATTCCATATGATGGGTGGGTAGCTATTACAGTGAACTTGCCAGGGAATTTGGACCCAAATCTGTCTATTAGTGTCCCATTCCTCATCAGCAGCTATCCCATGGATAAACCATTGATTGGCTTTAATGTTTTGGAAGTGTTAATTTGCGACCAACCAGAGAGGCTAATGCCAGTACTTGTTAGCCTTCTTAGCAATGCCATATCTGTCCCTAACGAAACGGCTGAAGCTCTCGTCAACCTTATTCAGACAACAAAGTCAGTCATGCAGCAGGGACGTTTAAGGACAGGAGTCAAGGACATTGTGCTCCCAGCTGGTCAAGTGTCGTGGTTAAAGTGTCGGGTTCCATCTACCATGGATGCCTCTACCCGACTCGTGTTGTTTGAAACCGATGACAGTCTGTCATCTGAACAGTGGGATGTAGGCCCAGGTTTGTTAGAAATCCAGAACCCAACAATGCCATATGTCACCATTCCAATCAGTAACAACACCAATCATGACATCACGTTACCACGCAGAACAGCCCTTGGTATCCTGCAGCATGTTGGAAATGTGGTGGAGGCAGATATCCTGGACAAATCACAGCCAGCAGCAATTGTCAGTGAGGTCACCACCACTCAGATCAGCAGCACAGATTCACCTCTGTGGCACCCACCTGTAACCCTTGACCACCTGGAGGAAGAACAGCAGGAGGATGTTAGAAAGATGCTGTATGAGGAGTCGAATGCTTTTGCGAGGGATGGAAATGACATTGGCTGTATTCCAAATCTGCAAATGGTGATCAACCTCAAAGATGAGGTTCCGGTACAGAGAGCGTACACATCAATTCCAAAACCACTGTTTAAAGAGGTTAAGGAGTATATCCAAGATCTTCTTGTGAAGGGATGGATTGTGAAATCAAAATCTTCCTATTCTGCCCCAGTGGTCTGTGTGCGGAAGAAGGATGGCACGTTGCGTCTCTGTATAGATTATCGTCTCCTAAATCAAAAAACGGTACCTGACAGACATCCACTGCCACGCATACAGGATTTGACAGACACGCTGGGTGGGTACTCAGTGTTCAGCATACTTGACCAAGGCAAAGCTTATCATCAGGGGTTTGTAGCAGAAGGGTCACGTCATCTCACCGCCTTCATCACCCCCTGGGGGCTTTATGAGTGGAATAGGATTCCATTTGGACTTTCTAATGCACCTGCAGCTTTCCAGAGGAGCATGGAGGAGATGTTAGGCTCCCTGAGAGACGAGTGCTGCATTCCGTACTTGGATGACCTACTGTGCTACTCCAGATCCTTCAGTGGCCACGTGGAGGTGATTCGCAAGGTTCTTCAGGCACTGCAGCACCATGGGGTGAAGCTACGGGCGGAGAAGTGCGAGATATTTCGTAAGGAGGTTCGCTATGTTGGACGTTTGGTGTCGGCCCAAGGAGTTCGAGTTGACCCGAAAGACCTTGATGCGGTGCTGGCTTTGAAAAACAAAACACCCAAAACAGTTGGTGACCTCCGTCAAGTTCTCGGCTTCCTAAGCTATTACCGCTCCTACGTACAGGACTTCGCTAAAATAGCAAAGCCATTGTATGAGCTGCTCCAAGTTAAGTCCTCCATGTCCCCACTCCTTCCACGTAACTGCAAGTCCAAGGGTCCACAGCTCCCATCAAAAACACCCATTGAATGGAAGGCTGACCACCAGAGCACCTTGGAAAGGCTAGTCAGTATGCTGATCAACCCCCCAGTCCTCGCATATCCTAACTTTGAGGAGCCATTCGTCCTACACACCGATGCATCGGAGAAAGGGCTCGGCGCAATTCTCTATCAACAGCAGGGTAGGAAAATGCGAGTGATCGGATATGGATCACGAACTCTGACACCTGCGGAACGGAACTACAGACTTCACAGCGGAAAACTTGAGTTCCTGGCTTTGAAGTGGGCAGTGTGCGAGAAGTTTAGAGATTATCTCTTCTACGCTCCACATTTTACCATATACACCGACAATAATCCACTTACTTATGTCATGAGCACTGCGAAACTCAACGCAGTTGGGCATCGATGGGTTGGAGAATTGTCAGAGTTCCGCTTCAATATCAAATACAGACCTGGGAAAAACAATATCGACGCCGATACGCTCTCACGCATCCCACTCGATATTGATGACTATGTGACAACATGCACTGAGGAGCTGTCGCAGGATGTGCTGCATGCCACCTGGGAAGGGGGTAGAGCAGCTCAGAAAAAAGATGTAGCATGGGTAGCTGCACTTTACTACTCCTCTGCTGATGTAATGCCACAGCCTCATGTACTTTTGCCTGAAATCAACCACGAAGAGCTGGCAAAAGCCCAACGAGATGACCCTGAAATTGGGGAAGTAATAAGATTGAAAGAAACCAATAATGTCCTTACCAATGATGTCAGGAGGTCAGTGAGTGGGCTGGCTCGCAAGATCCTTCATGAATGGAGTCAACTACATTTGGAACATGGAGTTCTGTACCGCCGAACATCAGAAAGGAAACAGTTGGTCCTACCTGTCAAGTATAGGTCAATTGCCCTGAAACACCTCCATGACAACATGGGACACGTTGGTACCGAACGTGTGCTCCACCTCGCCAGAGAACGTTTCTATTGGCCGTACATGAAGAGATGCATAGAAGATTATGTCACAAGAAAATGCAGCTGCATAAAACAAAAGAAACCCTCCACACATGTTCGTGCACCAATGGGGGGCCTGACCTCTGCTTCCCCCCTTGATCTGGTTTGCATAGACTACTTACACCTGGAGAAGAGCAAAGGAGGATTTGAGTACATTCTGGTAGTAATTGACCATTTTACTAGATTTGCTCAAGCGTACCCAACTAAAAATAAATCAGGACAAACTGCAGCTGAACGAATATACAATGACTACATACCTCGTTTTGGATACCCAAATCGTCTCCACCATGATCAAGGACGCGAGTTCGAAAACAACCTTTTCCGCACCCTTGGACGGCTGTCAGGGGTCGGACACTCACGAACGTCTCCTTACCACCCACAATGTAACCCGGCTGAGCGGTTCAACCGAACACTGCTGCAAATGTTACGGACACTGACGGACAGGGAAAAGGAGAGATGGAAGGAACATTTACCACAAATGTTACACGCATATAACTGCACTCGCCACGAGTCCACTGGGTACTCACCTCATTACCTGCTGTATGGACAACACCCCCGTCTCCCTGTTGATCTTTTGTTTGGGTTATGGGAAAGCACTGGATCAGTGACACACAAAGGATACGTGGAGAAATGGTCAAAAAGGATGACGGAAGCGTACAAGATCGCAAACAGAACCAGCCTGTCATCAAGTGCGAAGAACAAGTCCTACTATGATCAAAAGGCGAGGGGAGTGGTCCTCAAACCAGGAGATCGAGTACTGGTTCGTAACTTGGGTGAGCGGGGTGGACCCGGTAAGTTGCGCTCATACTGGGAGAAGAAGATTTATGTCGTGAAGGGGCAAATCTCAGACAATCCTGTATATGTCATTCACCCTGAGGGAGACCCAGATGCGAGAAACAGAACCATGCACAGAAACCTGCTACTGTTGGTCAATGACTTGCCTGTTGAGAACCCAGCACAGTCAGCTGATACAGTCTTAAAACCTACCCAGAGACGAAGACAACCTCAATTGAGGGCAAGCGCTACTGACAATGATGGGATACCAGACACTGATGATGAGGATGAGTGGACAGGAGGTTATTGGTTGAGAACACCTGTAGTCAGGATGGAAGAGGATCAATCTAGACATGGGAGATCGACCGCCTCAGGTGGGCGAATGTCTGTGTCAAAGCCGTTCTCTCCTGCAACAGTGCCGGTTCAGACCCCAAAGAAACTGACCATGACTCGCGAAGAATATTCAGATACATTATCAATGAGGGAAATCGAACCTGTGGAGACATACTTACCAGATGGACAAGAGACGAACCTACCTGAAAGAGACAATGCATACATGGATGAAACAAACTTACCTGGAAGAGAGCACGAAGAAGACATTCCTGCAGAAGAGGACACAGAAAGCTCAAGGGAAAGAGAAGTTGAAATAGTGGGTGATGAAGCACAGACAAATGAACAACTTGTCGGATACCTACCTCAGCCTGAAGGGGAAGAGAAAAATGACCATGCTGGACAGATACAGGTGGAAAGATCAAGTTCTCCCCCTATAATGACTTGGCCCGCAGAAGATACACACAGAGAGGTTAGGAGGTCAGCCAGAGAGAGGAGACCAAGACCAGTGTTCACTTATGAGTCACTAGGCCAACCATCAGTGCAGACCCATGTAGGTTCGATCTCCCCACATATTACCTCAGCATCCCTACCTTTCATGCCACACATGTCAGGACAGTTCATTCTACCTGCTAATTACACGCCACACATGTACATGCCTTACACATACTACATGCCAGTCACCACACAGGTTTATTAAAACAACGAAGGTGAAAATAGGAATTATTTTTTTTCCTCTCTTTTGGTTGTAACAAATGTCAGGAGCCATTTTTGTTTGTCGGGGTGGATGTGATACTCACAAAATAAACTATGATGGTTTTGTTGAGATATCATTTATTTAGTTAATGTGAAAGTCACTATTTGATTTATTGTGTTGTTTTTGTATTAGCCCACATGTTGAATAGAAACATAGTAACATGCTGTTGCACCGAACAGACAGTAGGTGGCAGCACTGACCAGTAGAGTGACTGGAAGTTTAATAGTGCGTCGCGGAGATGGAGCTCATAATCCAGCTGAATGGAGAACGAGCAACATGCACTCTGCGTCGCTGATTTGTGTTTAACTTTCAGGTCAGTTATATGTGACTTAAGATGTTTGACAAGTTCTTAGGAATCCCCGGTGAGGTATAATTTGTGTGACAAGTGTTTTAAGTTTTAAATATGTAAATGTTGTGGTACGTGACCGGCGCGATTGGGAAAATGGCGTCCGCCACCGTAGCCACTTTACTTGTGTTTGTTGCTGTTGGCTCCTGGGCATTTGTGCATTATTTTTGTATATATGAAAATGAGTTGTGTGTAATATGTTCAGATCTGTGAAAGGTAAAGGTAATGTGCAGATTAGCCTTCGGTAAGGATGCACATTCCTAGTTTAAGTTCAGGTAGTATAGCAGCGAGTATTGTCAGCCATTTTGATTTTGTTTCAGTCATGTTAATGTTTAATTGCAAGAAAGAGGAATTCTGTTTAATCAAGTACAGACTTGAAATAAAATGTACAAATACAATATAAATACTCTTGATGAAAGAGATAGAAATAGAGGTGTTTAATAGAGAATTGAATGCATGATAGAAGAAAGATGAATGATTGTTTTGAAACATATTTGTTTTCTTGATTGTGTGAAAGTACATGAAACAGACACATGTGAGTATGTGATTAACAATGTGGTTATGACCAGTGTTTTAATGCAGAAATATAACAGAAATAATTCAGGATTGTAATTAAAATGTTAAAATGTCAGTATGTAAATAAATATAATCCAGCTGAATGGAGAACGAGCAACATGCACTCTGCGTCGCTGATTTGTGTTTAACTTTCAGAGGGATTGTCTATATATCTGTCAGCGGGGAACGAGCCGGGACCCGCTACATTTAGCATAAAAGTGTGGTTAAATATTCAGAAGAGAACAGAAAGCTATTGTTAATTCAGCTGTATTGAATCAAAGTAGAAGCACAGAGACTCTTTGTCAGACTGTTTGTTATTATATTATACAGTACAAAGGTCCACAGTATTGTATTATACATGATTTAGCTTCCTCTTGATCTCTTAAAATGTCCCCCTCTCAGTGGAGACCTGTCTCCATCCATCTGTCTCCACCAGGGCTCTCTCTGTCTCTCTCTCTGTCTTTCTGTCTCACCACCCCCTCGTCCCTCTCTCTCTCCGTTCGCTCCTGCTCTTCCATAGTTTTTCATCAAAGCCAAAGTGTGTGTGTGTGTGTGTGTGTGTGTGTGTGCACTGCCACCACCATCCCCCCCCCGTCCATGCTATGCAGTAAGTAATATAATAATCGTGTTAACCCCCGCTGTGTGCGTCGATGTGGGTGAGACACACTGGCTCCGTGTCATCACCCACCACTGCTGTCTGCCTGCAGGCCTGCAGTGCCCTGTGCTCTGCAGGTGAGCTGTCACTGCAGATCTGAGCTGCACGATACACTGACCTGCCAAATATAGACTCCACACACACACACACACATGCACACGCACATGCACACACACACACACACACACAAATCCTATGGGCCTTTATAAACTCTATAACTCGGGTCTCTGATACGCAGAACCCAGTCTGGACCCAGACCTATTAGGACTCGGACATATTACTGTAAACCTTTGTTAGCATTTGTATTTTAAAGTGAAATAATGCAGGATTTTGACCTTCAAATAATATCTTCAAGGTCATTTTGCGGGCGATGTGACGATATTAGACCGTGATTATAACATGTTGACTATCTACCACGGCAGAGTGATCGTAGTATTCTATTCATTGCTGTTCTATGGTGTTGCATCAGTTTATCTTTCCTCAGCCAAATCACAGTATACTTAATCCTTGGTCCCTAAAACGAGCTCCGTCTTAGAGTTCTCAACGGGTCAGGCCGGCCCGACAAACCCGACCCGTATATGCAAATGTGTCCTTCTTTCCGCTCATAAAACACATTTCTTGCAGGTTGTAAATGATTAGTTGTTTGTTGTGAATCATCGTTGTTCACGTGTGGTGAAGAGTAAATTCTGGACAGAGATCTCAGGTTTTGTTATTTTGGGGTCACGGCTCCTCGTCTTCCTATAACCACTGGGACCACAGTTCTCGAGCTCCTCGAGCTCCTCGAGCTCCTCGAGCTTCTTGTGTTCCTTCTTCTTGATGTTGCTGTCTTACCCTGTGGAGGTGCTCTCCTTGTGGCCTCTTCATGGTTCACATGGTAGCGGTCTTGAACATCTGCTATTTTGCCCTAAAGTAGATCCAGTCCTTCAGTTCTGATCATCGTCCCTCAGTTAAATATCATTCAGCCACATTTATCATTCCAAAGTTTTAGCTGTAGACGCTGGTGAGGTGGATCAGTGAGCCAGTGTGGCATACATACAGGAGGAGGCTGATTGTTGTATCCAAAGCCACTGTGTGATGATGTAGAACAGCAGGGGGGGGCAGAGCCTCTCCTCTGTATATTCTGGGGCGTATACAGTACATACATACATACATGTTTTACAGTGTTTTTCTCCAGACGACAAGTTAAACAAAATGTTTCACACGTCTACAAACAGCCGACAAGAGTATTCTGCAATTCTCAGTAAAAACTGAGATGCACATAAGACTCTTTACTATTTTTACTAAGTTATAGTGCACATAATTCTCAACATCATATTGTAAGTTGTCATTATAACATAAAATTATAGTAACTTTACTTTAGCTGCAACATGAATCCTTTTAAATGATTTCAGTGCAAACACCTGTGGGATTAAAGTTGTGAAACTCATAGAGTCGTTCACATTTCTCACTCTTCATCTCATTCTCGTGTTTTATCATCGTATAGTGACAGTTATATTTTAATGTGACCTTTTTGGTGCTTGATGGCTAATTATTCTTTTAGGCGTCTACGGCGAAACCAACCGAACTCAGTGCGACAGGCTTTCAGACTCACACCAGAGACAAACCCCGGGATGTTTTTCCTCCGAGTGCTGAGCTGAAATGCCTCCTACTGTATAATCGAGACAAAGGCAAGAGTCCAGCCTTCAAAGAGCAAAGCAATCACAGCTCCCCTAAAGGCCTGTTACGGCTATAGGTCAACAGTCCAGCTCACTTTCCAACAACAGGAAATTCATGGCTTTATTTTGTTGACTGAGGGCTGATTTGAGTGTGTGTGTGTGTGTGTGTGTGTGTGTGTGTGTGTGCGCGCGTGTGTGCACATAAGAAAGAGAGTGAATTTGGAGGAGGGGGTGAGGGGAGTGGTATGGAAAGGAAGAGCGATACCCTGATGTGCTGACCCATTCCCTCCACCTGCTATCAGTGGATACTACAATGTCTTCCTCTGTGTGAGTGTGTACGTTCAGTCCATGTGGAAATTAGGACTCACAACTCAGTTTATATTCATTTTGTTAATTCAAAAATGACACTCACATGTACATGGCTCCTCCTTCAAAGCATTGAGGCCCTGATGTGAGTGTGTGTGTATATAGTTTTTAGCACGTCATTCAGGAACCGATTATATAAATGAAATGAAAGTGTGAATATATGGAATTCATTTCTGAGTTTATAATGAATGAATTTAATTATATAGCACCTTTAAACAACAGTTTACAAAGTGCTTTCACGGATTTCACCAGATTAAAGAAAACCAAACCAGACGAAGAACAATAAAGTAGGATAATAATGGTCATAAACATATAAATAACGCAAATAAAAACAAGGTTTATCAGTCGGGATAAGAGTCAGGTAGACAATAAATAAATAAAAGATAAAGTCACAAACCAAGGCCAGTTTATAAAAATGGGTTTAAAGAAGTGATTTAAAAGACGCCACTGATTGTGTGAGCCTCCTCTCCTCAGGCAGGATTTGAGCCTCGACCTTGGAACAGTCAGGTGGGCCCCGCCCGAGGAGCTAAGACATGTGGCGGATAATATGGGGTCAACATCTCTGAAATGTAGCTGGGGGCCACACCCATATGAGCTTTAAGAGTGACTGGGATATAAAAACTAATGAGAAGCGTAGCTGCTGCTGCTGCTGCTGCTGCTGCTGCTGCTGGAAACGGGACAATGACTTTGGACACCGGAGAGGAATGAGTTACAATAATATAATCTGAACGGGGAGGAGTGATTTTATGTGTGGGTAATTGTCGAAAACAAATATATGAAATTAAGGTTTGAATGTATGTAATTAAAGTTTTAGGTTATGGGTTTAACAGAATGGATATCAAGCAAAAACAAAAAGTAAAAATGAAGTTAAATCAAATCAAAAACAGTGCCTTTTTAATGCTTTCCTATTAACTCTATTATGCAACACTAGTGATGACATGCTATAACACCAGCGGCATGTATTGTATAGTATCTATTCAAACAATTGAAATCACATCACTATTAAATCTATTCTTCTTGGTGACCAGTGAGTTTATTAATCGTACAGATTTGCGTAGCTTACGTCTGCTTCTCCAACAATGACCTCATGAATGTGTGACATTTCTTTTCCTTTGTTCCCACGACTTCCTCGTCTCTTCCCTCTGTAACTTTGAGGCTTAGTAAAAAAAGTTCCTTTCATTGTTGAAGCCACAGACAATTTGTTTGACAGCGTCAGTGTAGCTGCAGAGAAGAGAGAGAGAATTACTTCTACTTATCACTCCTGTGATATCCCTCCCTCCCTCCCTCCCTCCCAGCCTTGGGTTAATTCTTTGGTTTATTTCCTGCACCTTCGCCTCTGTACTGCTTTGGCATTAGCATATAGCAGACAGAAGACAGTGGGTCGTGCTATAAACACGACAGGAGGCTCACTCTCTTTCTCTTTCTCTTTCTGTGTGTGTGTTGCTGTGTAAGCCATGATTCCTTTGCTCTGATAAAAATGTCTCATTTGGAAGTTTAAAGAGTTTACAGCTTTTTTTGTTCTTCCCTTTTACAACATTCCTTTGCTTTTATCCGGGTTCCCATTTGCATTCAGCTTCCTTCCTCCGTCACTAAGTGGACTGAGATGATGTTACGAAACCACATTTTTTTTGACAATTGGCTTTGTCAAATTTGGTTTGCGACTTCTTTATCCGCTCGCGCTGCGACCGTTAGATTAAGACGGCGCTTGTGTAAATTCCTTTCACTCCTCCTGTGATTGATGTTCTATTTCAAACTATAAAACAACAACAAACAAGGTTCCACCGAGTACGGGCTTTTGAATAGCACTCCATTCATCACTGGCACACTTGGCCTTTTACGTGAGTGCCACAAATAGTCGGAGAATTGAAAATGTTTTCAGACTCAGTTATCAAATGGGCGTTTTATTTTAAAGACTTCTTGCTTTTGATTTGATTCAAATTGATTTGGAGTATTTGCTTCAACACTGGACGGAAACAAAAACACAGCAGCCTTCAAATATCACAGTGAGCAATCCTTCTTATTCCAACGTTGTCTGAATTCTATTAAACCAGAAGGAAACATGGGAAGATTCAATAAAGGCTAGTGAATATGAAATACATACACTCCCACACGGACCACAAACACTTCTGCTGGTTTTTTTGACTAAAATACTGTAAGTAAAAAATAGTTTTTCTTCTTTTATTTTTAACAAACAATAGCAACCAACACAGGGATCAGCACAACAGTGGTCGACACAATCACTGATAACAGCAATATATGATAATAACAGCTCCGATTAATAATGGGACATTATAAATCAGTGTCAATGGTACAAAACATAGACAAGTGCATCATTTAGACATGAAGGATATGGATTTGTTCAGCCTACACTGATTGTGGGCAGATAATTATCTGCTCCTTGGGGCAGATAGAAATACCAATAACTGATTATTTTACATTTTTTTAATTTAAATAAAGTGACCTTCATATGACTGGCGAACTGTCCAGGGTGTACGCCGCCTATCGCCCTATGTCAGCTGAGATTGGCACGGCACCCTTGTGAGCCTCCTGTGAAGGATTGTTTGTGTTTCCACACTTGCCAATATGACCAGCAGAGGCCGACGGAGGCTTGTTGCGTGAATGGGGTGAAGTCTGCCATCTTGTTTGAAGGTTGAGGTGCACCCAACCAGCAGACATCACCATCACTTACTATGTAGTTAGCCATGATAGACCTCAGAGAGCTACTTTCAGCACCAAGCGTCAGACACACCCACCACCAAGCAGCTGAATTCAGTGTAAGAAAGTAACTAATACTGAGGTCAAAAGTCACTGTGTCAGATTAGACGAGCACAGAACCATGACTGACAGAGACAGGACAGACTACACGGCGTTACCTGTCCCAACCGACGTGATGAAGATAAACGGTGTGGTGGCAAATACATCTCGAAAGTTGTCTTCGCCATATTTATTGAAAACTTCAGTGAAACCAGATCAGAGTCACGCTGCAGCATGGGTCAGAGCAGCTCTCGATCTGACCGACTCCAAACAGAGCAAATGTAAGAGTTCAAATACAGTATGAGTGGGTGGAGTGGGGGCATACTGGGTATTTTCAGTGCTTTTCCATTGCTTGCAGGAAATGACCTTTAGCTTGTGGGTACAATGGATACTAGTCATACAGTGTGTGTGCAAATTAAAAGGTCAAAAGAAGCAGTTTCTCTTATCAGTTATCTTCAACTGGTTTACACAAAAAAACAACTGATATGATGCATGATGTTGATTTTCCACCACAGAAGGAAGAGTGAATGTTTACTGCAGCATGGACGTCCACAGAAGACAAGCCAGCGAGGCAGTTATGGTCTGCACGTGACGTGAGTCACTATGCTCTGAACCAAAGTTCTCCTCCATCCATCCGTCCATTTTCTACTGCTTTATCTTCCACATGAGGGTCGTCCTTCACCGACCAATCACGACCCCATTAGGCCGTTTTCACACAGGACGTAACATCAGGTTTACATAAAGCACAGACGTGAGTAGACGTGATTTGTAATTAACACATTCAAAAACCTTCAATGACAATACAATATGTTTTTCAAAAGAACTCACTGTTACACAGATTTTTATATATAATTAAATTATAATATCATTTTAATAAACTGTAAAAACAACTTTTTAAAGGCTGCCAAACTAAGCCCTTGAAATTAAAAGTAAAACATCTTCAATGAACTTTAAGAACTGAAGCTAGTCACAAAAAACATTGTTAAAGTCAAATATCCCGGTTTAATTTGAAATATCAAATGCCTACAATAAACCATAACAACAAATGCACCATTAAGTACCCACTCAACTTTCCTGAACATTTTGTTCAAAAATGTTCCCTTTGATTCCAGACGGTTAAGCCTGTTTGTTTCCCCAACCAGAGAACAATGATGCACTGCTCTTTCACTGCAGAGAGATAACTCAGAGTGTAAGAGACTGTGACTACAGCTGTGAGCTGCATTACATTACATTACTGTATGAGTCTCTGGGCTGGGAATGACCATTTATTGCCTTAAACCTCTTACTTGTCTTATGGTTTTAACTCTTCTTTCCCGCTTGAATTTAAAGAACCTGTGCAGCCTTTTTTAACAGAGTACTAAACTTCTTTAACTGAGGAGGTGGCATTGTTGGCTTTTACAAGACAAACAAATTTAAAACGTATAGTTTTAGTATCTCCAACAACACCACCTGGTCATGTGACCAAAAAGAACACCAGAAACAGAGAAGGACCTTGTCCTAAAGAAAACCTAATCATCCCAAGAGTTCTTCAAAGCAAAACTAAAGACAAACAAGTCAAACACTGAAAAACCATACAAATATGTATTCTTGGTGTTTAGCTGCTCCCCCATGTGCAATTCATCCCACACACACTGACCTCTGACCTCACAAACATCCATGAAGGTGGACAGGGTATCAGAGGAGGTGATATTCTTCACAGAAGTACCATGTGACATGCAGAACCTGTTACACCTGCCAAACCACAAGCTTGTCCTTGATGTTTCCACAGGTCGAACAATTCACCTGACGTGTCGGTGCATTTTGGGAGCAGCGGCCTGCTGAGTTGAACACCCTGCTGTCAAAGAAGATAAAGAGGTGAGACGACATATTCAGGCAGGCAGACAAGGACATGATGCTGATCCAAGAGGTCATCACATGGATGTCCTCTCTGTAAGTGGCAGCCACAGTACTCACACTACCCATACTTTCCCACATGAGAAATACTCCAAATACTCAAATACTCCAAATAAAACAGATCAAACAAGTGCATTAAGTCAAGCTTATGTGAACAACCACGTTTCAAAAACACACTCACTATCTCTTTAAGAGTAAACAGCTGACTGTTGTGTGAGGCGGGTCAGTACTTCAATGCATGCGACATGATGTTAAAACTGATTACACAGAGTGATGGTGAAGGAAAAATGACTCTATGTTCATATTGATGCCCCTGCTCTCACAACAACACATCGTCAAACAGAGGATGAATGAGTGAGGAGCTTTAAACCAACAAACCACAACTCTTCTGGTTTATGCTGCAGTGGCGCTGTCCATGGTACTGAGAAGGGCCAGAGGAGTCTCTGCTAGACAACATGGCATTTACATAGCACACACAAAATGGCAGCTGTGCCAAGGGCCCATTCATTCATTCATTCATTCATTCATTCATTCATTCATTCATTCACATAGTGTGTTACCAATGGTTTTCTTGGTGATTGAGATCATTAACAAGTTCTTCCTGTGTAGTTTTGGGAGGATCCCTCACCTTTCTCATGATCATTGAAATCTGTTTCTTCCATTTTCTAATTATCTAGTTAACAGTTGTCTCCTTCTCAGCCAGCTACTTGCCAATGGTCTTGTAGTCCATTCCAGCCGTGTGCAGGTCTACAATCTTGTACCTGATGTCCTTAGAAAGTTCTTTGGTCTTGCTAATCATCATCTTGTTTAATCAGTTCAGTTCTGTTTCACTGAGCCTCAGCATTTCATGTCATTTCTGTGTCTGACACATTTTCAGAAACCACCCATGTCTTCATACTGTGTCCCTGACAAGATAAATAATAATAATCATTTCTAAAATTTCTAAAAGTCAGATTTTGTTTGATAATTACAATTTTAAATGAAAACAGCAAGAAAAGACATTTAATTTTTCTATTTTTTTATTTGAGGTTCAGAATGAGTCTTATATTCTCGATTTGTGGGCTAAGAAATACAATGTGAACATGTACACACACACACACAAACACACACACACACACACACACACACTATCAGTGTTTCTACCATTCATTAGCTATTCCTTTCAGTTAATTAAAGGTTACTCAGATGGAATAAGGCTTATCTGGGTAACTGGAGAGTCGCTCTGAGCTTCAAACACACACACACACACACACACACAGTCTGGTTTCCATTACTTCAGAGGACATTGCACTAACGTACATAACCTGGAGACTAACTATAACATTAACCATAACTACTAGTGGCCTAACCTTAACCTCATACAACATGTAGATGTATGACTTGATTTTTGTTCCCATCAGGAAGAGAAGTCCCCACGAACACTCACACACACACACACACACACGCAGACACACACCCACACACTGGTTTGTGCAGCTAGTCTTTTGAGGACAGTGCATTCATTTTCACAGTCCAACTTAAGCGTTATCCCAAACCCTTGACCGTGACCAGTTAATGCCGAACACTCACCTTAACCATATAACCTAGACACGCACACGCGGTGAACACATGAATGAAGCTGAGCAGGAACATTGTGAGTGTAAGATTCGCCGAATGACATCTATCATCTGAACATGGCAACTTCCTGTGATATGTGAGATATGTAATGAAAGCTATAAATTATACCCTATAATGTATATGAAGCGTAGGTTTTTTCGGTGATTAATAAAGGTCAGAAATCTGTGATTTCTTCCACAATAAGAAACAAACAATAAGGTTTTGGAGCTGTGACAGTAATCCACCTTTGCTGTGGGTCTGGTGTGAGCAAAATGAAGTTTGGTAGCCTGGTCTACAGGAGGCGTGGCAGCCCTGCTGTTCTAACTTAAACACTGACAATCTCAACAAATGATTCCCCCTGTTGTCTCGCCAACCAGTGTTGTGCCATTTGTGTATTTAAAAACTGCATTTTCCCAGTGCCGGCGCCCCCATGCTGAGTTAAATGAAGGCATTTATTCACCAGCAGAATCGGGACTGGAGATATGCTTTCATTAGGACTGCGATTAGCATAGTGCTTGTTACTGCTGGGCCTGTTAGAGAAACAGAGCTGTCAACCTTTTTACAAACAACATGGAAATCTGCTGTTTTATTTCTACCTTACCCCCACACACACACACACACACAGTGAGGTGAGTGTTCTGGAGCATGTGAGATAAGATGTCGTGATCATCTAAGAATCACACATGTGCTCAGATGGATCTGGAGAAGCCGTCTCCTGGTGACACACGGATCCACTGATGTGAGTGAGAGAGCGCGACTGTCGCCACTCGAGGATTAACATAAAAACAAACGCTACATGTGTCCAGTGTGACACAAAGCTTCCTGTGTTGTGTCACTTTAAAAGGGATTCCTGTGTGTGTGTGTGTGCCTGGTGAGTGTTCTTCCCTTCACAGGGAAAATCCACCTTTGACGAATAACAAGCATTTGAATGTTGTGTGTGTGTGTGTGTGTGTGGGAGGCAGGGCACCCGCGTGGCTTTACCTTACCCACTGTTAGTCTCTGCAATTTGTTTCCCTTGTGGTAGAGCCAACCTGTGTCGTGTTGTTGTGTATTTAAAAGTGCATTCTCCCAGTGCCAGCACCCCCATGCTGAGTTAAATGAAGGCATTTATTCTGCGACAGAATCCAGCCTGGAGATATGCTTTCATTAGGACTGCGATTAGCATAGTGCTTGTTACTGCTGGGCCTGTTAGAGAACCAGAGCAGTCTGTCTCTACACGTCCCTTCATTACAAGCAACATGGAAATCAGCTGTGCGATGGAGTTACGTGCATCACAGTCAGGACAGAGGTTAGATTTGGAAAACAATTTAATGGCTGGGAGAATGATGTACAGAGGTCTGTTAATGTTGGCTTTAACAAACCATCACATGGATGGACACAGATGTACAGAGGTCTGTTAATGTTGGCTTTAACAAACCATCACATGGATGGACACAGATGTACAGAGGTCTGTTAATGCAGACACAGACTATAGTTCAAAAAGTTTGGTGGAAATTATTCACAGAGAAAAGCTGCTGCTAAAGCTTTAGTAAGTATACCTATACCACTGATGTGTAAAACTGAAATACACAGAGTGATAGTGAAGGAAAAATCACTCTATATTCCTGTTGATGCCCCGCCTCTCACAGGGTCCATCAGGAGACCTTCATGGATAAACCTCAGGTGCTTCTTAAGCCTCTGACCATGTAAGACGTGTTTGTCTTGTGTTTGTGTTGCATAGCATCAAATTTCAACTAATAATGTTCAAAATGTACTTTGAGTTGACAGTGGCTGTTTTTTTTATATATAAAATTATTTTGTAGAGACTTAAGTAAGCCATGAGTGTACATGTGGAAAACAAAAATATGCCATTTTTTTCAGTTGAATCCCTGCCCCCCAAAATGTCTGTGGCACACCACTGAACTGTGTTCTTTCACTCAGCATCAGCGTCTACTGCTGCATGTTCATGACTGTTGAGGACATGAATGTTGTCCTGTGAAAAAAATCAGAGAATCCATCCGTCCACTCATCCAGTTTCTTTCAATTATACAAGTTTGGGTCATGGTGGTAATAGGGTAGGGGTTTCTTTCAGAACACATGCAGCATGGGTATCCAATTGAGGGTTCCCAAAGTGTTTCCAGTCCAGATGGTTGTTGTGTTATCCCTCCTGCAGTTTGCCCCTCCAGTGGCTCCTATTGATGTGAAGCAACATTGGACCTCCTTCCTTCCTCTATCTCTGAGGCTTAGTCCAGATGTCCTATTTTAAACAATTATTATTCCAAGATAATTCCAAGTCAAATCTCAAGTCATTTTATCAGTAGCTGTCCCTCAGTGTTAAGACGACAGAGTCATCCTTTAAACAAGTGTATACAGACAAAAAGGCACAAGAAAGAGACAGACTTTCATGAGCACAGCTGTCTGGAAAATACTCAACTGGTCGTGACATGGATTGAAGCGTGTGAATGTGTGTGTAGAGTAGTTTTTAATTCCTGCTAAATTCATTCCTAATTCAGTCCTAAAACTTAAAAATCCAATCACAATTTCCTGATGTCCTGAACGGTGATGGGGTTTCATGTGTGCCAAAAAACATGCTCAAAGAGGAAGATGAAAAAGAATAATTTAAACAGCAGTCAGTGCTCAGGCCCTAAATATTTGTCCAAAAACCGCCTGGCCTTCAGGGTTCCATCAGATACTGAGAAGCTCAGGTATCCATGCTTTAGCATCCAGGCTGTCTCCAGAGTCTGTGGTTTAACCTTTCATTGTTTCAAAGGACAGTTAAACAAACTTCTCTTAGTCTCTTTCATCAACTTATCCAGAATCATTTAGCACTCATGCGTCCGGTCTCTCACAAATGAATGCAAGTGAGAATTTCTAAGTGGTTCCCGAGCCACTGAGACAGCAGCCTTGTTTTATTGTCACAAAGAACTGGTGCTACACATTGATTTAGCCGTGCCTGAGATCTCGCCTGATGTTTTTACATTCCCAGTCTCTCATTTGTCATCTGTCTCTCTCTCTGTCTCACACATGCAGCTCTTAGTATTGTGGTTGTGGTGCAAATACACCAGGCCCTGGCCTGCGTCATATTAAACCTGCAGTGTAGTATATTGAAAGTGCACTGTTAGTCTCAGCTTCCCTCCTCTCACTGGGTCAAGGCTTCACCTGAGCCACCCGTCATTTATCTTGATGAGCTGTCAAACCTTAAAGAAGCATCTCTTTGGAGGCTGAAGTAAGTGGCGGCTGTAACGTCACCACAGGTGTCAGAGAAGGCAGCGGCAAACTCAGCCAGTCTCTCTGAGAGAGAGAGAGAGGGAGAGAGAGAGGGAGAGAGAGAGAGAGAGAGAGAGAGAGAGAGAGGGAGAGAGAGAGTGACGCGTCTTTCTCTTTTTCTCTGGAAATACAATTCGGATTTAGAGGAAATATCATTGTCATGAAAAATGGATTAAAGGGGATAGTTCAGGTTTTTTGAAGCACTGGTTGTAAGAGGTATTGACACATTGATTTTGTGGTGGTGGAATGTAGGTTGTGTCATTAACATCATGTAGCAGGATGTAATTCATCCATCTCATAGAGACACTCTTCTAAACTTGTATATTTCCACCACAGATTCTCGTGGTATTGCTTGGTTTCGTCAGAAATGTCAAATTGGTCTAATGCTATTAATATTTAATAAGAATATTGTTGCTACTTTTTCTCACCATTTTTTCTTTGTGTTATTTTATATTATCCCACCACTGCCTTTGTAAGAAAATCAAAATGTTTTCTTTTGTATTTAAGTGTTTAAAATGTCATTCCTTCATTACCGAGCTGATAGAAACTTTCCACACGAGGCAGCAGTAGAGCAGCAACTCTGGGTCTAAAAGTGCTGATTCTGCCTTTGACTTTGTTGCAGGAGAGTGAGTGGTCAGAAAACGTTGTCAAATAGCTTGTGTCCCAGTGGGCAGTGAATGTCTTATATCGATATACAGTATATGCACAAGAGTATTTGGACTGAGCCCCTTTTCTCCAATGAAGCACAATCTAAACGCTTCAGCATACCAAGACGTTTGGACAATGCTCTGCGTCCAACAGTTTGAGGAAGGCTCTATTCCATCATGACTGTGCCCCAGTGCACAAAGCAAGGACTATAAAGACATGGTTGGAAAAGTCCTAATGTTATCACAGATCAAACGCATACAGATGATTATGACACAGTGGCAGCAATCTTTGTATGTTTGCAAGACTGTTCTCTTAAAAATATCACCAACTGTTCAAATGAGCAGCTTGTTAAGTAGAATTCTAGAATACAGCTTGTTAAGTAACCTAATGGCCTGCAGTACTTTCCGCTTTCAGTGCACGTTGTAAAGTTCCGTTGTTGTCATTGTGTAGTTCATATATAAAAATCTGTGTTCCAAAGCCACACACTTCTCACACTGAAAAGCATCAGACGCTGTGCAGCTGCAGAATCCTCCTCCAAACCTCTGAACCCAACATCTCTTCTCTTTTACGTCACCTGAGGGACGCCACGCCACACTGCCCCGTGATATTTCCTCTGATTCCACAGGTAGAAACACTGCGACTCAGGGCCACACAATACATATCATGAGTCAGTGAATATGAGCAATTACTGCCGTCCACAGAGTGCAGTATGAACTCAAGTGGACAGACAATAGCCAGACAGCAGGCTGGAAACAAGAGGGCAGTAGAGCATCCAGTTGAATTTCAAAATAAAACACCCTCGCTCCTAAAACAAAACAAGAGATAAAGCAAATATTCTTGCATTTATTAAAATGTGATTTTCTTTTCAGTAAATTAAATCTGCCAATGAAGTTAAAAAAAACAACAATTTGTTGATACCAAAAACTCATAACACCAGCTCAGTTTCATCTCTACGTCTAATGTTATATTGATGTTATAAGCACATTTTTTCAGAGATTTCAAACGATCATATATATGTTTTTCTTGTAGACGTTAGAGCAGCCTCTCCTGGAAGAAGAATGAGATCCTGAATGATTAGAATTTGCATTAACACATATTAACGTATTCAAATGCACATGTGAACACCAATGACACCTCTGCTTCATAATATGGATTAATCAGTATCTCCCTCTCTCTCTCTTTTTCTCAGCATTAAGTAGTCAGTCATTATGGGATGTAGTAATAGCGCTGACTCTAAAAATTGATCTAACAAAGTGAAACTCTGACATGAACGATGAAAATAAGTGCAGCTGGCATGTTGTAGATCGATTCCAGCGTTCGCTCTGAATGGGCTTCATTACTTTTCCTTCAGAGGGGGAATGTGCCTGTGGAAAGAATGCGCCTGCCTCAGTGCTGAAAGGAAACAGCCTTGGGATGTCATGCTTTCCTTCAGTGCTGCTCAATACCCTGATCACAGCCTGAAGGACAAGAAGGCTCTGATTGGAACAACCCAGATTATGGTCTTATTGTTTCTGCATCACGTGGAGTGGATGGCTTTTCTGTAACTTCATGCATGCGTGCAGTCACTGTGTGGGACGACAAACAAAAGCATGTGTGTGTGTGTGTGTGTGGGGGGGGGGCAGCTAAGAGGAAGTCACATAATTGGCAAAGCTGAAATAATCATGGACAGCACCTCTCACCATGGGGCAAATTTTAGTTTTTCATTGATCAATAATTCCATTATAACCTTTCAGCATTATATCGTCAAGTGATCTTAGAGAACTAGACTCCTGCACACCCTCTAGACCAGAGTATCTCAGTCCTGGTCCTGGGAACCCACAGCCCTGCATGTCTGAGATCTTTCCCTGCTCCAACACACCTGATCCAAATGAATGGTGAGGCTCATTTACAGAGAGTCATAATGAGGGCCAGTACAGAGTCTAAGATAAATCCACTGAACCTTTTTAACCATATGTAAACAGTATTTTAATAGATTGATTTTATAAGGACTTTGGATGCAGGTGAGAGTGGTTTGTGACTCAAACTAACGCTGATTTAATGCTGACATACAGCAAACACATTATCAATATACTGTAGACTTCACCTGACATAACTTGTAATTCTGCTTTAATTCTGTCTCGGTTTGTGTGACTGCATGTTTTGTTTTATTTAAAAAGTAAAAGATTTGTGCACAGCATACACACTGTGTTGTGTACGTCTGTCGTACATACAGTACGTCATATGTACGACAGTGTTTGTGTGGATGAAGTTATTTCCTGAAAACCTGTATAAAAACGACAAAGAAAAGGAAATATCTGTTTGTGTGAGGCCTCAGTGTTCAAGTGTAATTTAAGGATGAGCATGTGTGTCCATACCTGATACAGCCATGCTTCAAAACACCTGAACTATTCATTGAACTTTATCAAATGATCCTTAATCTGATCATATAGAAAGACAATCTATCTTGCTTAATGATGTGAAATTAGCAGCAAACAAAGGAAAATGAGGGAAAGAAAACAAACACTCTTCAGCCTCCACAAAAACCGGGGGCATTCTGATTTGATTCAGCAAACATTTTATTTTATCCTGTAATTAAAATGATTTCATTAAATCAAGGAGTCTCTGGCTCCAGTGCTAATGATCCTGTGTCAGAGGATTTTATGTGGCAAACAGGTGAAGGCACAGCGATGCCAAAATATTAAATCATTCAAGGAGAAAGATAAAAACAAAGAGCTCACACATTTATTCACAGGATGTGATTCAATTTGCATGCTGATTTCAAAACTGATTACTCCCCTGGCACAAACCTCTAAAGAAGAACTGAACGTAGGGAAAAAATATCTTTCTAGCTTTGAGACTTTGACACATTCCAATAAAGAAGTTCAATTACTGGTCCCAGAAGCACAGCAGCATGCAACACACACACACACACACACACACACACACAAGGCAAGAGACACTCGACAGTGAGCATGTTTTTTTGCTTGAGCTGTACAGTGGGCGTCACATGGCTGCAGTGGAAATGGAGATGGCAGATGGGAATGGAGTCGACGCCATGATGTCCACAGCCTGGACCCCAGCAGGAGCCTGTCCATGCTTAATGGCACGTTATTCCAAGTCTGAACATGCTTGTGGGGGTGTGAAGTATATATGATGAAGGCAGACTGAGAAAGTTGATGGACCAAAATAGATAAGAACAAAAACATGGCACGACTTCAACAAAACAGGAAACAATACTAAAAATAATAATGACGGCAATCTACACTTGTGAGGGATCTGATGTGTTTCTAATCCCACTTCACCCTCATGATGGAAACAGACCTACTATGTGCTGTGTCAGTCACACAAATACACTGTTACTATGTATATGTGACAGCATGTACAACAAGTAAGAAAGCATGTGTCCATGACACATGCGCACAATGAATTGTGTCCATGCATTAACTGTGTCATTCATATACACATATAACTCATTTCAATTCATTTTGACCTTGCTTCAGCAGCTTCTGAGTTTTTTTGAGTTGCTCGGCAACGTCAAGTTAAAATAGATGGGATGCATAAGCCTTAGCTTGTTTTACAAGCATTAGAATTAGTGAAAAATATTACAGATTAATATAATGTATATGATAAAATAAAATAAAATGAGTACAGTCCTGAAAGAAGTTACTTTTATTGTCCTGTGTCACTGTACATTTTTAGTTGCTTGATTTGAGTCAAATTTTTGCTTGCTCCTGTTTTTTGTCATTTCTTTAGGTAGAAGTTGGGCTTGACTGCTGCCTCAGAAGAAAGCAGAGTATGTAATGGTAAATGCTTTCTATTTATATAGCGCTTTTCTAGTCTTGATGACCACTCCAATCTGCTTTACTCTTTTGCCATTCACCCATTCACTCATAATGCGCTTTTTCTATCACTCATCATTCATTACCATTCACATGCTGCTGGCACAGTCATTAGGAGCAACGTGGGGTTAAGTGTCTTGCCCAAGGACACATCAGCATGTAGACTAGTGGAGCCGGGAATCGGCATGTTGTGATTGAACCCAAGCAAAAAAAAGATTAAAACAATTCTACATCCAGATGAGCGTTTCAAATTCATATTGAAAGTGACCTGCATCTTTATTAACACATGACCTGCACATGCGTGAGTGAGTGAAATGACTTACCCTCAGTCAGTCTTTAGTATTATAAAATTGATTTATTATAAAGTTTCAGCTCTTGCTAGTTGAGAGAGAACCTGTTGTTGTACAGACTCAGATACTTTCAAGGTTGTTCCCAAGCGACAGATATTGTGTTAATAAGAAGCCAATCACAGCCTGGTGTTATTATAGAGAGAGTTTTATTATAGAGAGAGTTTGTGTCGTCCTGATTCTTATGAAATATGTTGAAGGTCATTAGACAGATGAATACATGTGTATCATCTTGAGGATTGATCTTCAGAATTGGAGCGTTAGGCGGCGGTGTACATGTCTGTGTGGTCTCCTCGTGCAAGTCGATTCTTCGTCTTTTGGCTTATCTCTTTAGGGTTCACCACAGCTTCTGCCTCCATCTTGCCCTCTCCCTTGTTTCCTTTTCTGTCGGACCAACTGTCCTCATGTCCTCCTTCCCAACATCAGTGAACCTTCTCTGGTCTTCCTCTTTTATTCCTGCATGGCAGCTCCATCTCCAACATCCTTTGTCCAATATAATCACTGTCCCTCCTCTGTACGTGACTCTCACCTTGAATCTCTTACTTTCAACCTGAGCTGTCCCTCCAATATGGTCATTTCTAATCCAGTCCATCCTGGTCATTCCAAACACAAATCTCAGCACCAAGAAGATAGTTTCATTCATTCATTCAATCATTCATTCATTCATTCATTCATTCATTCTTCTTCTTCTACAGATTTATGCTCCACATGAGGGACGTGGGCGAAAGGGTGGGTACACCCTGATAGTTTGCCAGTCCATCACAGGGACACGTAGAGACGAACAACCATTCACAGCTATGGTCAATGGAAGATGATTAAAAGGAAAATAAAAGCTATTTTAAATGATCAGTTAAATATTGTGATGTATACCACATGACTTACTTTCTCTAAAACAGAAAGGGAAGCTCAGCTTCCTCTAAAATGTTGTGTTACATTTCAATAGAATGCGATTGGAACGCGTCACTAGTTTGTTCAGAATCAGCTGTTTATCGAGGATGATCGTCTTGCGTGAGTTTTGTATTCCTGTAGCAGCTTTTTCTGCTTAAATCCTTTATTTTTTGTGAGGGAAGTCAAACAAAGAACTGTTTTTTACATTTTTACATTATTCTCGGGTTTGCTTGTTCATTTGCAGAATTTCTGAAGAAATAATTCATGTCAAAAAACTGACAACTATTACATAGTTGAAAAATATTGTACATTGCTTGTGTACTGTCTTCATCACACTGAATATGTGATGAAGTTCAAAAAGGAGCTGATTCTGTGTTCTGTAGTTTGCTTTGTTTCACAAAGTACAGCTTAGTCATATCTGAAAGTGACAATAAGGTGAAACTGAAGTTACTGAGAGTATTGTGTGGTGTGGATTTAGCCTGATTGAGCTGTAACATGCAGGAACATTTCCCAGTGACTTCGTGCTTCCATGACTGTTGAAGGAGTCAGACTTTGTGCTGCAGTCCAAAGGTGTTTGCTTCCCGCTCTAAGCACCACAGTCTGCCATGAATTAAAAGCTCCTCTTCTATCAGTTCAGTGAGCCAGACGACTTCATCACGTTACATAGAACCTGTGTGTGTGTGTGTGTGTGTGTGTCTCTGTGATTACATTAGACATAACCTGCCCAGACCGCCAGGCTCTGCCTTCACTGATCACAGTCAAACATTGTCAGCACTCATTTAGTCCTTAACAGAGGGAGGACAGGAGGAAGGAAGGAAGGAAAGGAAAGATGTCATGTTTGCAGTCTGTGTGTGTGTGTGTGTGTGTGTGTGTGTGTGTGGTCTGAAAGCGATCGTTTAAACGATGTGAATCAAATATGGGGGAGAAGAAGTGTGTGTCAACATGGACGTTCCTCCACATATTTCACTCATGCACTTAGTAGAGGAGACACCATCCATCGGGCTCTCTCTCTCTCTCCCTCTCTCTCTCACTCTCTCTCTCTCTCTCTCTCTCTCTCTCTCTCTCTCTCTCTCTCTCTCTCTCTCTCCCTCCCTGTAGTTTTGCTCATTCAAAGTTGACTGAGATGTGATGTCATGAACAAACATTATTCCAATCTCAATTGATTTGTAAGTAACTGGATATTAAAGGGATAGTTTTAGACTTCTGAAGTGGGCCTGGGCCACAGTGGGCCACAGTGGGCCACAGTGGATGCATGAACAGTGTGTCTGTGTGACACTCAGAGAGCGCAGAACTCTGTCGTCACCTGCGTTTACAAACTGGCACCTGAAATATTTTACATTTAACTGGTTCCAGAAGATATACATAGATCCAGAAAGATGAAGAGTTTATAGCTATTATCATCTTACCAGAGGCAGTTGCTGGTCTTTGAACAAACATTAATTCTGCACTCCACTCTTTGTGGCTCGTGGATAAAAATATATTTTTTATTCACAGTGTATAATATGTACAAATGGAAGTGGGCTATAACGCCGACCTAATAACACAATGGGCTGATATTTATTTCTAGACTTCACTCACCTGTTAGACAGTTCCCCCAGTCATCATACAGCTCAGCGTCCGTGCCCACCCGCCGCTCCATTGACTCCCAGAGACGCTGAGCTTTGGTGGAAATTCCGATTTTGCCGCGTTGATCCAATCATCGTCCAGCTCAAAATAAGCTGTTCCGTGTTGTCTCATATAGATCAATTAAATCTGAGCTTCCACTGGTTTTAATGCCCAGTGATGTTATTGGAATGAATGAGAAAGCAGAAGATCTGTGATTAACAGCTCACAGCGTTAACAACAACAACATAAAAGAAATAAAATGTAGATTACTATTATCTAAAAGACCTTAAAACAAACAACGACAGAGACAATGAAGCAACAAAATACTGCAGAGAAAATCAATGTCTCATACTGGGTCAAAAGCCAAAGAGTAAAAATGGGGGAAAGGGGGCGTGTCTAAGCTCTGTCCCCTCTGAGCTTCTGCTTAGATTTTGGTATCTGTAGGAGGAGCTGATCAGCTGACCTAAGAGACCGGGCAGGAGTGTAATGATGAAGCTGCTCATTTAAGGATTTAAAATCATTTTAAAATCCAGCTTAAAACCCAGATCTGTGACTTCTCTTACTGGTTTAGAGCAGTCGTGACATGGTGGTGTGAGATGCTGCCTCCACAGAGCAAAGCCCGCCCATGCCTAAAGTACATATAAGGCTGAGGCTACATTTATACATACATTCCATTTCTGCCAATAAAACCTCCTCAGTGTCACACACAGAACAGAGAGGGCAAAAGAAATATTACAAAATATGAAATAAAGAAAAAGAGTTTGACAAAATGAATAATGACAGAAGACACTTGTGTTTTCACTGGATATAAAACATCCAACTGTGATAATCCACCATCTCCATGTCAGTCACCACACTGGCTTACACAGTCTGTCATGTGTGTTTGCTTTCTCTTCACATCTTCTTCACATTTATCTCCCTCCATATTCCCTCTGACATCTCACCCTCATCTCCTTCCTCCATCTTAATCCCCTCATACCTCCAGTGGAGTCATCATCTTTGCCGCCTTGTGTCTTTTCCTTTTTAGTGACACTCTCTCGCTCCACCTCCCTCTTTTTCCTCCCCCCTCTCCTTGTCAGCGACAGCTTTATCAGGTGGAGTACACAGCCATTCACAAAGAACACATCTCTGTCACCTGTAGCCTCTTAATCTGCTCAGAGCCAATCACAGAGGAGGGAATCCACACTCACACACACACACACACACACACACACACACACACACATATTTAAAGGGACACTCTGACATTTTAGGCTTTGAGGATTGATTTCGGTCTGTGAGGTTAAACTTAGGTTAAACATCTGTTCAATTAGCTTTATCATGTTTGGGACGCGGTGCTTCAGTGACCAGCATTGTTGCCTCCCTGCATGAAGGTCACCGGTCACCAGGTTGGATCCGGGTTTGAATGAGGGCGTGTCTGTGAGTGTGGGTTCTCTCTTTCCAATAACATGCTACATTGAAGTACAGTTGATTGTGTGTGTGATAGTGTATGTGTCATGCTCCGCCCTGTCTCCGCCCTGTCTCCGCCTGCGTCAGGAGCCCACCTGTCATCACTTGTACTTTCTTCCAAACATCAGATAAATTGCACTTGGACCCCAACAACAAATCATCAACTTTAAGCTTAAGTCTTGTTTCGTGGGGTAACATGTAAATCATTCATCCAACATGTGTCATCGACGATGATTTACATGCAGCAGTCATTTTACCGTGAGCTTTGCATACTTCATGTTAACGCAAATGATTTTCAAAATCAATATTGGTCCCAAAATGTTACATTTATGACTTATTATAAGTTATTAATGATATTTATCTGTTTAATGAATTTACTTTGGGACTTGAACTACATCTTCTGTGCATCATTTACCATATGGTAATATTGTAGCAACTCATGGTGAATTTATGATATTTCTCATATGATAATATTGCAGAAACTTTTCAAGTGATTTCAATATTTGCTGTTTAATTCTACATTATGTAAATTCTCTTTCCTAACATGAAAGTGTAAATGAGTTTTTAAAGTGCACTCAACACAACCAGGGCAAAAATGCTAAATGTAGAAATTATATTATGGACTGCAGCAGCATCAGCATGTTGTTTGTGTCATATTATACAGCACTGTGTGGACGTGCAGGGTAGTTTTATCTCTTAATCATTTAGGCAATAATGAAACATTACTTATTTACCTTAATCTCTTCTTTAAATACCATATATTATTGTCAGAGTGGTAAAAATTGTATTAGTAGCCTGAGACACAGACGCTAGCTTTTACTAGAAACATGGTGGTGCCCTTTCCCTCTGGAAACTTCTGTTTGCACCAAAGTCTGAGGAGAAAAAGCCATTTTACATACTCTGTCAATGTAGGTCAGTGTAAAAACTGCCTGAAATAACTTAAACATTGGAGAGTTATTTATCAAACTGTACCAAGGAGACCAGGACCCAGATGTAGCCTCTGAAAACTCCAGTAATCCAGAAACAAGGGTCGGAACATACAATGAAACGTACTGAGATAAAAATGGTGACACATTGTGCAGATAATAAAAGAGGCGGGACATGGAAGGGAAGGAAGTGTAAGACAAGACAAGATGTGAGTTTCAAAATAAAACAGGAAATACAAGTCTATAGGAAATAAAGGATATTGAACTCATTGGGAATGTGACAGTATTTTTCCTTTTCAACATGACAAAAAAGCTTCTCAGGTTAAGAGTTTCAATTATTGTCACGTCATTCATGTGTTATGAGTTGGATAGGACTGTGACGTCCTCTCACTGCCACTTCCACCATCTGTTTCTAGTTTGTTATCTGATAGTTTAGCTGTTCACTACCAGCTTGTCTCAGAATATGCTTGTATTTGTGTTTATTTTTGCCTGGGAGATGGATTTTGGGGAAACCCCCTCGTAGTTTAATATCTTTGGTCCAATTTTCCACAGTTGTTTTTCTCTTCTTCCGGAGAATTTCCTCTTTTCCAGTGTGCCCCTTCCTTTCAACGTGAGAATCCCTGTAGGCTGCCCGCTGAATGTCTCCTCTCTGCTCTCAGGAGCCTAATGGCAGTCTATGAATGACTATCTGCTGTAATCCACCAGCAGCTTTTTATCCCTGAGCAGCCGTTGAAAGGAAAGAACACACTCAATCCTTCTGCGCCTCCCTGCTGCTATCATACGTGCTCCTGCAGTGTGTGTCTGTATGTGTGTGTGTGTCTGCTGCAGCTGTACGAGGTGTCAATCTATGGTGAGCTGTACCAAACAGCTCATCAACACACAGTAGATATCCAGGAGTGAATACACTCTACAAACCCATTATAAGTCAAGCTTGTATATGTCTAACTCGTTTTTAAGGCTCATCTAATGTCTGCTTAAGTCTGCAATAAGGTTTGATTTCTTTATTTTTTTTCTGTCTGGGAACTAAAGTTTGAAGTTTTATATTATATTATGAAGTGAGCCTTTTGTTCAGTGGCTAAACACACACACTTTTCTACCCTCAGCTATATTATAAGTTCTTCCAGGTAGTGTGCATGCATACATCCACTCCAAATGTAAAATATCCCTTTAACCTAGAGCTGCTGACTAAAGGAATTTTTAAAATCCTGACTGTTGTTTTTGCATCAGAAAAATGTCAAACATTCACAAGCTACAACATTAAAAACAATCACATTCCAGGACTGTTCCTCACCCCCACAGACACATCAACCACCTGCTCACTTTTGACTATTTATTTAAAATTAAGCAATGAATGAACTTCCTCTTAAATTATTTTTCAGTGTTTCAGAAAGTGTCTGGAAACTAAAATCTGACGTAATCCATGGGTTTTGACTAATATGGTAAAATAATGGTTAAATCTGTCAAACCTTGTCTAAATACGGCTTCAGTGTGTGTGATTATGTTGTGTGTGTGTGTGTGTGTGTGTGTGTGTGTGAGACTGTGGGTGAGACAGCACGCTGGCTGACTCTTTGTGATGTGAAGGACAGGCGACACGGCGTGAAACAATGAACGCGGCGTTGACGCTGTCGAGCTTTCCTGCGCCACATCTTACTGTAAATAGCAGCGACACAAAAACAGGTGCCGTGACCTGGACAGGTGTTTTGCTGCAGCACTACTGTGATTGTGTGTGTGTGTGTGTGTGTGTCTGTGTGTGTGTGTGTTCAAGCATACCTAACTCAATCAAAAGCTGCAGGAGCTCCTCACACTGAGGCGCTGTTGTTGAAATAACTGATTTACTGGAGCGACTAAATTCTTCCACCACCGCACATGTTGAAATGTATGCGTATGCATGTGTGTGTGTGTGTGTGTGTGTGTGTGTGTGTTTGACCTATATTCAGTGATTCATTCTTTTATCCACCACATGCAAAATCAAGCCTAATACTGACAGGATTCCTGCAATGATGATTTCTTCATGTTTCAATTCTTTATTTGATTAAAAAATAACATAAAATTAAAATATGATGTTATTGTGCAATAATATTGTTGTTTGAGCTGGATGGGACACAGGAGCTGCCTCTTTTGGTAAGTGTGTGTCAGCGTAATCTGACCTGAGGGTAAGAAACACCAAAGTTACACGATAACACATTTGAACTTCATGATGGAGGCAGCAGTGGATCGACAACCACTGTAGGCTGTGACTTCTAATCATGGATTTTCTCTACGGACTTTGGTGCAGGACGTGAGCAGTTTACAAAGTAAAAACACATTTCAGTTTCCAGTCATAAAACACTTTTCTAATGATGAAACTGTAGACTTCATCAGATGATGCTTTTTTTAAGTAGCTAAAATCATTGTTCCTTAGTGTCAGTGCAGAATACACGTCAACACCTCATACAACCACACTGCAAAAACACTGGAAGTATCCTTTTAAATCCTAAACACTAATAATACTAATAATAATCTACAGGAACATGAAGTAAACACCGTCCCATGATTTGACCTTTACTAAAATGTATCATGTCATCAAATCTCTCGACAGTGGAATAGAGTGAGAGCGATTTGTCTGGCAGCAGCCAATCAGGAGTCAGCTGTGTGACCAGCTGTTGCACGGCATCATCTTGTCTTCTGGGTAGACAACACGGACTCCATATCCGTATCCAGCATACATATTTATGCCCTGGCAACAGCAGTGCTGCTGTTCACAAACATGTGCACTCACACAGCAATATGCTAAGTGTGTAGCGAGTGGCTGCGAGGCCTGTAGTGCAGCAGTAAATGGTCGTCATGTGGCTGAAAGATGTTCTGGAAGGATGAGCATGAAACAGAAAATATGGGCAACCAGCAATGCCTATGAATATTTTGCACCGCTTTGAATATGAATGTAGCCTGAGTGTGTTAGCCTGACACCATCTGACCACACACACACACACACACACACACACTCGTTGGACGTTCTTTATATCGACGCCCCTCATTGTGAGTGTGTATAGTGCGACAGTGTCAACATCTTCCTGCCGTGCTTGCTTTGTGAAAGTCTGGCTGGTTGTGAAAGACCAGCACTCAGAGTGGGACCACAAAGGATTTGATGTGATTCAACTGTCACATGTGTCTGATCCATGATGTCTTCTGACTGGGACAAAGTCACACTTCTCACCAGAGGCAGCTCGTCAGTGCTCGTATAAATACAAAATAACTTCTAAATTCCATCATTATTTTTGAATAATTCAAAATAATGGAATGGATTACTTTGTACAATAAATAACTGAATGAACTGTGTCTGACTCCTTGATGATAGCATGTTGTTTTGTTGATGTTTGAGTGTTTTAGTGAATTAACCCTCGTGTTTGCTCATGTGTGATCTGCTGGGTTTCTCTTTTCTCTATAATACTGTAAAGGATTCAGTCTTACTATGCACAGTGCCTTGAGACTATGTCTGTTGTGATTTGGTGCCAGTTTTTCTTCCAGTTCAGCCATTCTTCTTCTTTTATTGTTATTGTTGTTGTTGTTGTTGTTTGTTTCCATGGTTACCTGTGGAGTAAGAATGACTTCCACTTGTGTCAAGTGCTAAAACAAATTGAATTTCAGGTCAACTTTGTCCATCTATATCCAGCCTGCATGTGCATGTGGTCCAAAAGGTTTATATTCGGGCTGACAATTTGGGTCCATGGTTTCCATAGTGGTCCCACCCTTGTTTCAAGCTCATGCCCACTTAGTACACTTTCCAGGCTACCTGGATACTAAATGGGTACATTTCAGTAACATGTGCCCCTCAGAAGCCCATGTGGACAAACGGGGGTGGGGCCACCATGGAAACCATGGACAAACCCACTTGGGACCATATTGTCAGCTCAAGTATAAACCTCACGGGGCCCACATGGACATGCAGGCAGTTTTAGAGGCTTTTATTGGACGTACTGCACCACCGTTCAGATGTGAGACATGAGTGTATGAATCAATGTAGGAACAAATGTCTTCATCCCAATATGATATGGTACAGTGTTAATGCAGAATGAATAAATCTATACCAGCATCACATTCATCCTTCAAACACCAAACACGTCATTCTTCTCTAGTCTCAGACTCTTATTCAAAACACAGCGTTGCTTTGACCACAGAGGAACTGAGGAAATCACTCTTCACTCATTCTTTTTAATTCCTTCTTCCTTTTTATAAATCAATATGTCACTAATGGAGCCAAATCAAATGCTAACCTTTAGTCATGAAAGGGGAGAGAGAGAGGAAGCCATTCATGAAAACACAACTATTGTAGAAGCTGTATTTGTGAGGAAATGTGTGGTGCATTGTGTTAAGCCTTAACACAACCCTTAAAAACGAACCATGACCAACTCATGCCTAAACATACATGTTCCCTTTCATATTTATTTGAGCATTAAACCTTAAAAACAAACACATTCATGTTATTTTAACAGCAGAACAAACACGTGTCTACTTAATAATTCTTCCTTAGGGAATTTATTACCCACAATAATATGATAATATGATTTCTGCTGTATATACGTGTATATTTGTCTTTGTTCATATTCAGAATATTCACAACAGTAGAAAAACTTTTTCAAGACTTCAAACACAATATAAATTTTGACACCTGACATTTTTGGTAAATTAAAAAAATAACATCTACACATGAATCCATTTCTGCATTTATGGTTTCCAGTGTGAAATGTAACACGGGAGCGCTCACAGTGTTTGTTCAGTTGCAGTATGTTGTTCTGATTTCACTGCTGGTTAAAATACTTACTCTACAAATGATGTCTGAATGCAACGATGGTCCATAAGTGTTCCAGTATTTGTTTCCTTAACGTATGTGTGAACAGAGCGAGTCGTCTTTCAACTTAAAGGTTGTGGGTTTGATCCCCTGCTCTGCTAGTGTAAATGCCAATGTGTCCTTGGGCAAGACACTTAACCCCACGTTGCTCCTGACGGCTGTGCCATCAGAGTGTGAGTGGGTATGAAATATGATTGCTGTATGTAAGTGTGAGTGAATGGGTGAATGGGTGAATGGGTGAATGGGTGAATGGGTGAATGGCAAAACTGTAGCTTTGAGTGATCGTCAAGACTAGAAAAGTGCTTTAAAATACAAACCATTTAAATGACACGTCAGTTCCACATCCATGTAATATTATACATACAAAGTGAGAGGTGGACGACAGCTGCCTGCAGATGGAGGAGGGGAGGGATGACCATTAAATATCCAGAGAGTGTCATGTCATCTGATTACACAAAATAATCAGATGACATGAACTCACTCTTACCATTCTCCTGGTATTGGAGATACTGTGAGATATTGTACGTGTTCCAGCTACAAGAGGATTAAACATAGAAATTGAGAAGTGAGAGAGTTCCTGTTACAGCTGTGAACATTAGAGTAAACAGAGTAAACATCTATACTTTCAAACTCATCCCTCCCTGATCACACAATAATCAATAATAAAATCAACCCGAGGTAAAAACTGATGTTGTTAAAACAAGACACGGCTCAGAATTGTTTCTACGCTTGTTTACGATTCCTTCTTCAAGGGAGGAAACACTTCCACGTCCACATTCTCATCTTGTTTGCAGCTGATGTTGCTTTCCATTAAAACCTCTGACTTTTACCAACTATTAGTGCAACACCTGCACACTTGAGGAATATTTCCATCTCTCCTCGTAAGGGAAGTTGGAAAAGGGAGGATGGCTTTTGTTTTGCAGTCCCACCATTATCAATAATTCAATTACACAGTCAATTAAACCTTTAATTGGAAAATGACTCTCAGTCTAAGAAGCACTTCATTTTTGCATTATCTAAGGCTGAATGCAGATTATTTTCACCTTTACAGATGTAGTGAGTCTTTGGGTAAGTGTGAAAAATTACTTACTTACATTAATATTGTGTCATTATTAGTGTTATTATTATTATAATAATAATAATTATTATTGTTATTATTATTATTATTATTATGATAATATACATATGTGTGTATTTATATATATATATACATATATATACATATATAGTTCTAAATAACAATGTAAACATGTTTGCAGTACTCCATGCTACTGCTTGTATAAATGACATGTTAATACTATAAAAGTATCAACTTAATTACACCTCTGCTCCGGATCTCTCTCTATTCTCTATTGTCTCTATTTGACTTGTTTCATGTATTTATTTTTCTGTTGTTTTAGTTTTTTAGGATCCACCGACTAACAGTGGGAAAAAGCTCACACACATTCTGCCACTGGCACATAAAAGATTTAAGGATATGGTCGGATGTGCATGTGACAGTTGGGACAGCCCACGTCGTGGTTCTATGACACATTTTGAAGAATGTATCTGGACGACGAATGCTCACTCCTAAGGATCCCGATCATGAGCCATGGTTCAAGGCTACATGAAACATAACACACTTAATCATAAAGGATAGTGTGATACTCAATTTATCCTCTTAAATATGACACCCTGGACCTCTAAGTAAACAGTGGTGCTGATGAAGTCCTTCATGTGATGTTGTCCTAATTTGACTTCAACAAATCTTGTTTACACAACAACTATACATCATACAGATTAAAGCCTTACTTTGTGATTCAGGCTGATTACGGCATATTCTTTATTTTAATGTGTGAAACATATTGTCAGTGAACTGATGTGATTACTATGCTGTCCTAGATGTTGCTAAATTGTGCCAAAAATGAATAGCAGAAGGGGATGGGGAGACATAACCATTATATATGATTTAGCAAGGAAGTGCCAATTATGCTAATTATTTATCATTGCCTTGCAAATGAGCACCAAGTTTGATCTAATGTGTTTAAATCACAAAGGGTCACCTCCTTTTTTAGACCTCCATTTTTGTACATATGCTGAATACAGATCCCATGTCATAAAAAAGTTAGTGTGTGTGTGTGCGTGTGTGTGTGTGTGTTGGGGGGGGGGCAGAAAGGCATCGTTGGATGGTTCAGAGTTGGAGATGAAAGGGAACATTTTGACTGTGATGTATCAGCTTCAGTGCATTATGTGTGTTTTCATTAAACAAAACACACATTCAGCTGCATTTGTAGAAACTGAAAAATCTGATGTTGTACAAGATGAAGAAGAAATTCTTCAAAAGAAAAACAAAATGGTGTTGTGATGTTGTGGATCCAATGTTACAACTATAACAACAAAAATACGAATGCTAACAAGCTGTGGTTTCTGTTGTCATTTATCCTCTTAATAAGCTGCTGTTTACTAATTATCACTAAACACAAAGATCAGCCGGCAAAGATGGAAAAACTGCAGAGAAGTTTTGCAGGAGAATAACATTTTTAACAAGGTGATAGCACAGAGAGAACAAGCTCAAGTTCTTCTAATTCTCCAGACTTTTAACTATAATTGTGGCCCTCAGATGTGTTTGAGGAAGAGTCAAAGGATCAGGAAACTTTAAAGAAATGATCCTCATTAAATAAAGGTCTGAAGAAAATTGCAATTATTCTTGCAGTTATTAAAATACTTCAGAGAAGACCAGCAAGTGTTTACAGAAGACGAGGTGCAGATCAGCGAGGGATATGTGTGATGTCTGGGTTCATGTAGATTTGTCCTTGGTTCATGAGCGAGAACTTTGATTTTTGGTGATGTTTTCAGGCAGCTAAGATCAGTCAGTTTGTGTCATCGCTTGTAACTTCATTAGTCGAGATATTTTGGTTATTTAATTATTTTATGTCTGATGCCGATCTTTAAAATATATATAACCGATGGCTTGTATATTGGATTTTTGACTAATATGACTTTTCATATCTGACAAAATATGATTAATAATTACAAATGTATCACTCTGAATAAATTAGATAAACATTTATTAATTAATATTATCCTCCTCTTCTACTTCTGGCCAAACTCAAGTGAGTGAAACAACTGAAAACATAACATGCTGCTGTTATATCGTCAGAATATCTCACCACCTCAACCTAAAGTCTCCAATTCTTCACCAAAAGCAGCAACAGCAGGATTTTATTTTACAGTACTTACAAGACCAAGAAAACAAGAAGCACTCTCATTTCTCTGCCAGTGTGTACCAAGATCAATTTTCTTGCCTAAACCAAAACAAAGAATTCTGATGCATCAGCGGCTAGTAAAGTTAACATGTACTTACCAATGAAGAAGGAAGAAGCCAAACTCAGCGACTGTCTGGAAGCACATGTCGTCTAAAACTGAAAACTTTCACAAATGGAACTTTTGTGTTGTCTTTTTGAGAGGCTGAAGAAACAGCCAAAGTAGTTAAATACTGACGCCGTGGAAACGATAGAACGATCATCCATCAGCTCTCCAGTCCATAAAACAGTAAAAGTATTATGATGGATTTTAGTTGCCCTGTATTACTGTAAAGAAACCATCGGTGGTCACATGCATGAAGGTGTTGTGCATTTACAGATTACAAGTGATTTTTGAAATGTTTTTGCAGCTCCTTTTTGAGTCCTTCCTGCAAAGGGACAGATGCAGCCGTTGGGCTGTATAGCAGCAATAATTGGCAGCCTCACCTTTACTAACAGGCATCTAAACAGACACCCTGCAGTATTTCACACTCGCCTCTGGCTTACTCTCCTCCCCCTGTCCTCATGCCCAGTCCTGGGTCCGGTCTTCTGTCATGTCGGGTGCCAGTTAAATAACCCCCGTCGCTAACAGTTAAACGGTGTGGCTGTGCTTGGTGCCAGGCCTCCTGCCCCTTATGCTCACAAATGTGCCAAATCACTTCCCTTAGCAAAGAGCTAAATATTTTCAGTGGCAGATCTGTTCTTATCAGCTTGGCAGTGCACGTACTCGACTCGACTTAGAAACTTTATGGCTCTGGTGAACCTGATGCTGGTGTTACCTGGTAACATGATTTAGTGAATTCCCAAATGATGAAACATTCAAGATGCTGAACATATTCTCAGTTGATGGTCCATGATGATATGATTCCCCCATGGTAGTGTTTCTACAGTGAGACTGTGTGTGGTTGTACGATACACTGACACATCGTCAGCTGACTCTAGCTGTGGTCAGAACCTGTAAGAAACACACTTAAGGAAAACATGGCTGCCAGCCGGGACACCAGGACAAACTGATTTATGGTCTTTTACGCCCACAAATGAAAACATGGAGAGGGGCGGTCTCCTTCCACAACACCTCGATCACTCACTGGTTCTTCTTCCATCTGGAAACAAACTAACAGGCAACTGAAGTGTTGTCCGGCGTGCAGGCAGCAGCAGAGTGAGTGTCTTCTCATAGACAAGTTGATTTGCTCAATGATGAACCAGCTTCATTAAACCTGGAGACAGTGATCGTGTGGGTTTGGAATGATTTGTAACAATTTTGTAATTGTAACGACTAATGCTGCAGCACATGTCAATGTAAATGTAAATGTAAAGAAAATACTCCGGCATTTTAGTACTTAAGTACAGTAGTGAAGTAGTTCTACTTCATTACTATACATCTCTGCAAATAGCTCACCTAATAAAGTCTCTGTCATCTTAAGTCTACAATATAAAAACATCTAGAATATGTTCATCACTTTATTTACTTTTCTGACTGAAAACTGAAGTGTGTGACATTTTGTAACCTCCTCAATCAGTATGGGCATTACTTTATTTATTAAACTGTCAATCAAAAGAGAATACTCCCACTTTCATTAACATGGGTGTGTTAGTTTGACTTTGACAAATTTGATTTAGTACAATTTCAGTCAGATTAAGAGGTTTAGATGTATTTTGAAAGTTCAGTTTTAGTCGGACTAATGACTGATCTCTCTCTCTCTCTCTCTCTCTCTCTCTGTCCCTCTCTCTCTCTCTCTCTCCCTCTCTCTCTCTCTCTGTCCCTCTCTCTCTCTCTCCTTCTCTGATGAAGAGAACAAAGATGGTGCGTGGCGCGATGGTATCGGCCGTGCACTCTGGCCAGACTCCAGTCGTCACATATGGCTGAGACACAGTGGTGAGTGTTGTCTGAATTAACACTATACAAGTACCAACTAGCAGCTAACTACAGTGAAGCCTTGCCTGAAGGCCCGTGGAGCCAGATTGGTGCTGATGGCAGTGGAATGAATGGTGCTGGTATGTGTGTGTGTGTGTGATGGGCTGATGATGCTGGTCACTTTCTCTAATAGCACTGACAGATGGAGCAGATTTGGCCTGAGAGTGGTCCTAATCGCTCCCTCTCTCTGGGGTGAAATGGGACAAAGTGGACCAGACAACCACCAGTCACTGCCTGGAAACCTGCTGGAGAAAAAAAAGAAAAAACAGACCTGAGCACGTTCTGTTGTCCAGGAAAAGACAGTGAGATTTTACTGGCAGTCACTTGGAGTGTGGCGTTGTAATGAGCCAGGACTTTTTTGTTATTTTGCTGCACCATACTAGTCTGCCAAATGTATTAAAATGCAAAATCCCCTCCAGTGCTCCCAGGTTTTTGAGAAATTTGAATGAATGGAAATTAAGATACAGAAGGAAAATGTCCACAGTTAAACTCGGCTATGTTTGTTATAAAAACAGGTTCTGGCTATATGACCTTTAGAGTTGTAGGACTGTGTTCTGGAGTCTTTGCAGTCACTGTGAGTTTATACGACACCATGAGTCTTCCCCTTGCCTCTGTGATGTCAATCAGGAAGTAAGTATATACTGACTAGCCACCAGGGGGCAACACAGCTGCAAAACAAGCTTCTACGTCTGACTTGATTGTTAATGTGTTGTGATTGAGGAGTTCATGTCTCAATAACTAATTTCAGCTCTTCTTCAGTGGGAGATGTTGGTGTTTTAGAGTCTGATTGACAGCTGTATCATCCAATAGGAGCCTGGTTGCAGGTGACGGCCTCTAAAACATCAACATGGCACTGTCCAAATCATGAGGCAATTCTATTAATTAACCCAATAATATTTCAAAAGGTCGACATTTTAAATCAATCATTGACTGTAAACACTACATACTCTTCAGTGTTTGTGAGAATGGTAGATTACATTAACAAGAGATTCATGAAATTGGATTTTTTTCTCTAAAATCTATAGAAAAAGAACAATTCTGGTTTTCTTTCTTCTTTTTCTTTTTGTTAAAGTGTGGACACTGGACACTGAAACACTTACCTGGACAAAGGTCTTTTTTCTTTCAAATGAAAATGTAATAATATGGATGAAGCATGTAGTAAGACACATCCAGTGAAAATCTCTCATCCAGGACCTGAAAATAGTCCAGCATCCATCTGTTTACTGAAGCTTTTCCCTTGATTTAACTTCACTGGTCCGGTTGACTGACATGGCAGCGACTGAAAACCATGCTGATGCAGTTGCCATGGGTTATTGACGTGCGACAGTGAGGGAGGCACTTTATGAGTGTGGTATAAAAGGCAGAGCCATTGACTGTTCAGTCAGTGACAAGAACATAGTGACCTCAAGGCTCATCTGAGAAATGGGTGAATTTCACATAATAGCTGTTTGTCTGGGACTTTCATGCAGTCAGGGTCACTTGTGAGGAATTCTCGTTCTGTCATTACGTGACAAGATATTACGTTAATGATTGAAAAAGGAGTATTTTCAGTTCCAGGTGAAAAAAAGAAGAAGAAAAAAACTCTGCCTCATTGAACACAGGCATGCGGGTACAACATTCTGATGGTATGATACCCTGAAGCAGAAGCATCATGGTTTCATGCTATTGCAGCATTGCCATTACATTAGCAGTAGTAGTATGTATAGTAGTTTTTCACATAAATCAGTTACATAATGGAATGTAATGCATTATTCCAATGTATGACAATAGCATCACATTTATCCATAATTTGTATGGCTATTCTTGTTAAGACTCTGCATTAGGCTTTACTACACTCTAACCAAAACCCTATGTCTTACCTTAACCCAGTGTCTTACCTTAAAGGCGACATAGAATGCTTGTATCACACATATATGTTAGTTATGGAGGTCTACTTATGTTGAATGTACGCAACCGGATGTGCCCGGTCTAGTGCTCGCACCAGGAGGCGGGCTATGGTGGTGAGAGGAGTGGTGAGGATTTCTGATGACGACATCAAACTACGGAAGTGCCGATCCGCTTCGCAGAGCCCAGGAAAACAATACAACCCTATTTTCTCAGCAGTGGCTGAACTGTTGGTTCTGAAACGTTAGGGTTTCATAAACGAGGTAATGACGCAGATACACACACAAACGCATCGTTAATTGGAGCTTCCGGTCTATGTGGCCTTTAAGGTTTTTCGTTATATGTTGTGTGAAAAGATTTATTAAATGTAAAACAAAGGGAAAACACTGGAGTTCTTGTAGTTTATAGGTTATTATGCTATTATTTCACTCGTCCGGCCCACTTGAGATCAGCCGCTGTCTTATCATGAGTTTGACAGCCCTGGTCTAGATGAAGAAACACCCTGAGATTTTCAGATGTTACTTTCTGCCAACTTCTCAGCAACTGCTCTCCAAACTAATCTGGACTCTGATTGACTTTCACGGTGTTGTATCTTGCAAATTTTTCAACTTTGGCTATTGGATATTTGACTATTGACCACAAAAATTGAATCATTTCATCTTTGAGTCCAAGGGAATGTGTGTGAAAGGATTCCCACAAGTTGTTTTTGAGATATGGCATTCATGAGTAAAGGGATGCAAGGGAGGAAAAAACATGCCTCTGGCCACGGCTGTCGCTAGCACTGAGGTATATAACATAACAGGTAGAAAGCACCACACTGGACAGTGGTAAACAACTACTGTATATAGTCAACAAAACAGGTAAAAAAACACATAGTCTCTTGAGGATCTTTACATTTCTATATGGAGAGCAAAGGCAGACAGTTTGCCTGCCAGTCTCCACCCTGGCCTGCCAGCTCTCTCTTTCTCTGAACAACACAAACATTATCCTCCTGCTGCTTTTCATACAGCACTGTCAATAATTCATAGTCGCACTCCATTATTTTCCTCAACATAACGCTCAGCCCCAGTTCACACCAGGAGCAGGGCTACTGCAGCTCTGATGCATTCTTAATGCTATTTATGAATTTTCTGTGACAGCCGTGTCGGTGTGAGGCCGGCAGACTGGGGTCGGCTGCAGGATCTCAGAGAAACTCCGCTCTTTACTGTTTTCTCTTCCTTTTTTTTTCTCCATTACCTTTCTTCACGTTTCTTTTCACTTACTCCTGTTTTGCTTTTTGGCCTGTTCATTAGCTCTCCTCACCACTGCCTCGGTTGTCCTTCTGAACTTTCTTCTTCTTCCCACAGTCCTTATCCTGTATCCCAGCAGCAGGGCAGGGAGAGGAGGGAATGGTCCTAGCAGGGAGATGGAGGACATGAAATATTGATGAAGAAGCTATTGCAGTACATTTTTATGTAAGCACAACCTGCTTGGTTTTTCAGCAGGAAGGCAGCTCAGCAGTCAAACACCACCGGGCCTCTGAACCTGGATACTGCATCCACATGAAGACTTTCTGCCTGCTAAAATTAAACCAAGGCCAGTCTGTGTAAATTGTTGTTTTCTATTACTTGCTACTTGCTACACAAGGATGTTGTGTTTTTGGCTGTTTGTGTTTTTCTGTGTGCAGCATTAGTAAGAAAATAACTAGCAAAATATAGGAATGTAGGTTTTGGTTCTGGGAAGAAAAGGTTCGGTTAGAGAATGAAAGAGTCAGACATTGGTGGTAATGAGGATTATTAAAAATAATTGTTTACCTTCAGGTTGTGTATTGAGAAACTGTGCTGCCTTGGAAGATGTTTGAGTGCTTTCTCTAGTGAATGGGGCGGTAAGACATGTGTGATATTAGGTAATAAAGCATTATGATATGCCATCAGGGATTAAGGAAACATGTTAATGTAAAATACAGTAAACTACTGGAAGTGATAACAATGTTATCACTGGTGCTGATGATATATGGTAAATGGTTGGTTTTAATATAGCATTTCCCTAGTCTTGATGACCACTTAAACCTGCTTTACACAACAGTTTTGCCATTCACCCATTCACACCCATTGACTCATACTTTCAGGGACAGTTATGTATATGTAACGCCTGGTATAAGAGCAGCTCCTTGCTCGACAAGTTTCTGAATTGGGATTGCAGTTTTAAATGTTTAAGGTCACAGTTGTTATATGATATACAGATTTCCCCTGTATTTGAGTATTTGACGGTATCAAAGTAAGAAGCACGCAAGCAAGATAATGTTCTGGAGATACTGAGACAGCAGCTGTCAAACACAATCATGCAGAACTACAGGTTCCCAGAACACTTAAGAATGCAGATTGTTTCTTCTTAAGTTTTGAATGGGAGATGCTATAATTTGCTAATTACTTGGCTGCTGCTATGTTGTTGTATTTGAATCAGGTATTCAACTCAAAACCACTTTTGGATGGTCTCAAAATGGGACCCATTTTTCTCCAGTCTCTGTATTCTTGGTCACAGAGGAATTGTTTTGATTTTATTAGACCACAGTAGTTTTATCTGTGTGAATTATAATTGTGATTAGATGGTAGACTTCGATAGATCTTCAAATGCAACCAAGAATCAAATAGGCTTCTCTTCCTAGGTATGAGGAGACAGAATATTACTTTATTCTTTCTAATATTGAGTAAATATAGATCTGCATTTCAAATATAGTACATTGACTGATGTTGTCTAACATTTGACAAAAATGTCATTGTTTAGTTTGTCGTCCAAAATGTGACAAAAATGTCATTGTTTAGTTTGTCGTCCAAAATGTGACAAAAAGTCATACTATAGTATGTGATCCAAAATGTGACAAAAAAAGTCATACTATAGTATGTCGTCCAAAATGTGAGAAAAAAGTCATACGACAGTATTTCGTCCAAAATGTGACAAAAAAGTCATACTACAGTATTTCGTCCAAAATGTGAGAAAAAAGTCATACAATAGTATGTGGTCCAAAATGTGAGAAAAAAGTCATACAATAGTATGTGGTCCAAAATGTGAGAAAAAAGTCATACTATAGTAGGTGGTCCAAAATGTGACAAAAAAAGTCATACTTTATGTCATCCAAAATGTGACAAAAAAGTCATAGGTTAGTATGTGATCCAAAATGTGACAAAAAAGTCATACTTTAGTATGTCGTCCAAAATGTGACAAAAAAGTCATAGGTTAGTATGTGATCCAAAATGTGACAAAAAAGTCATACTTTAGTATGTCGTCCAAAATGTGTCAAAAAAGTCATAGGTTAGTATGTGATCCAAAATGTGACAAAAAAGTCATACTATAGTATGTCGTCCAAAATGTGACAAAAAAGTCATAGGTTAGTATGTGATCCAAAATGTGACAAAAAAGTCATACTATAGTATGTCGTCCAAAATGTTACAAAAAAGTCATAGGTTAGTATCTCGTCCAAAATGAGACAAAAAAGTCATACTATAGTATGTCGTCCAAAATGTGACAAAAAAGTCATACTATAGTATGTCGTCCAAAATGTGACAAAAAAGTCATAGGTTAGTATGTCGTCCAAAATGAGACAAAAAAGTCATACTATAGTATGTCGTCCAAAATGTGACAAAAAAGTCATACTATAGTATGTCGTCCAAAATGTGACAAAAAAGTCATAGGTTAGTATGTGATCCAAAATGTGACAAAAAAGTCATAGGTTAGTATGTCGTCCAAAATGTGTCAAAAAAGTTATACTATAGTATGTCGTCCAAAATGTGACAAAAAAGTCATAGGTTAGTATGTGATCCAAAATGTGACAAAAAAGTCATAGGTTAGTATGTGATCCAAAATGTGACAAAAAAGTCATACTTTATGTCGTCCAAAATGTGACAAAAAAGTCATAGGTTAGTATGTGATCCAAAATGTGACAAAAAAGTCATACTTTAGTATGTCGTCCAAAACGTGACAAAAAAGTCATACTATAGTATGTCGTCCAAAATGTGTCAAAAAAGTCATAGGTTAGTATGTGATCCAAAATGTGACAAAAAAGTCATAGGTTAGTATCTCGTCCAAAATGAGACAAAAAAGTCATACTATAGTATGTCGTCCAAAATGTGACAAAAAAGTCATACTATAGTATGTCGTCCAAAATGTGACAAAAAAGTCATAGGTTAGTATGTGATCCAAAATGTGACAAAAAAGTCATACTTTAGTATGTCGTCCAAAATGTGACAAAAAAGTCATAGGTTAATATGTCGTCCAAAATGTGTCAAAAAAGTCATAGGTTAGTATGTGATCCAAAATGTGACAAAAAAGTCATACTATAGTATGTCGTCCAAAATGTGACAAAAAAGTCATAGGTTAGTATATCGTCCAAAATGAGACATAAAAGTCATACTATAGTATGTCGTCCAAAATGTGACAAAAAAGTCATAGGTTAGTATGTCGTCCGAAATGTGACAAAAAAGTCATACTATAGTATGTCGTCCAAAATGTGACAAAAAAGTCATACTATAGTATGTCGTCCAAAATGTGACAAAAAAGTCATACTATAGTATGTCGTCCAAAATGTGACAAAAAAGTCATAGGTTAGTATGTGATCCAAAATGTGACAAAAAAGTAATTCTATAGTATGTCGTCCAAAATGTGACAAAAAAGTCATACTATAGTATGTCGTCCAAAATGTGACAAAAAAGTCATACTATAGTATGTCGTCCAAAATGTGACAAAAAAGTCATAGGTTAGTATGTGATCCAAAATGTGACAAAAAAGTCATACTTTAGTATGTCGTCCAAAATGTGACAAAAAAGTCATAGGTTAGTATGTCGTCCAAAATGTGTCAAAAAAGTCATAGGTTAGTATGTGATCCAAAATGTGACAAAAAAGTCATACTATAGTATGTCGTCCAAAATGTGACAAAAAAAGTCATAGGTTAGTATCTCGTCCAAAATGAGACAAAAAAGTCATACTATAGTATGTCGTCCAAAATGTGACAAAAAAGTCATACTATAGTATGTCGTCCAAAATGTGACAAAAAAGTCATAGGTTAGTATGTCATCCAAAATGAGACAAAAAAGTCATACTATAGTATGTCGTCCAAAATGTGACAAAAAAGTCATACTATAGTATGTCGTCCAAAATGTGACAAAAAAGTCATAGGTTAGTATGTGATCCAAAATGTGACAAAAAAGTCATAGGTTAGTATGTCGTCCAAAATGTGTCAAAAAAGTCATACTATAGTATGTCGTCCAAAATGTGACAAAAAAGTCATAGGTTAGTATGTGATCCAAAATGTGACAAAAAAGTCATAGGTTAGTATGTCGTCCAAAATGTGACAAAAAAGTCATAGGTTAGTATGTGATCCAAAATGTGACAAAAAAGTCATACTTTAGTATGTTGTCCAAAATGTGACAAAAAAGTCATAGGTTAGTATGTCGTCCAAAATGTGACAAAAAAGTCATAGGTTAGTATGTGATCCAAAATGTGACAAAAAAGTCATACTTTATGTCGTCCAAAATGTGACAAAAAAGTCATAGGTTAGTATGTGATCCAAAATGTGACAAAAAAGTCATACTTTAGTATGTCGTCCAAAACGTGACAAAAAAGTCATAGGTTAGTATGTCGTCCAAAATGTGTCAAAAAAGTCATAGGTTAGTATGTGATCCAAAATGTGACAAAAAAGTCATACTATAGTATGTCGTCCAAAATGTGACAAAAAAGTCATAGGTTAGTATCTCGTCCAAAATGAGACAAAAAAGTCATACTATAGTATGTCGTCCAAAATGTGACAAAAAAGTCATACTATAGTATGTCGTCCAAAATGTGACAAAAAAGTCATACTTTAGTGTGTCGTCCAAAATGTGACAAAAAAGTCATTGGTTAGTATGTCGTCCAAAATGTGTCAAAAAAGTCATAGGTTAGTATGTCGTCCAAAAAATGTGACAAAAAAGTCATACTATAGTATGTCGTCCAAAATGTGACAAAAAAGTCATACTATAGTATGTCGTCCAAAATGTGACAAAAAAGTCATACTTTAGTGTGTCGTCCAAAATGTGACAAAAAAGTCATTGGTTAGTATGTCGTCCAAAATGTGTCAAAAAAGTCATAGGTTAGTATGTCGTCCAAAATGTGACAAAAAAGTCATACTATAGTATGTCGTCCAAAATGTGACAAAAAAGTCATAGGTTAGTATGTCAACCAAAATGAGACAAAAAAGTCATACTATAGTATGTCGTCCAAAATGTGACAAAAAAGTCATACTATAGTATGTCGTCCGAAATGTGACAAAAAAGTAATAGGTTAGTATGTGATCCAAAATGTGACAAAAAAGTCATACTTTAGTATGTTGTCCAAAATGTGACAAAAAAGTCATAGGTTAGTATGTCGTCCAAAATGTGACAAAAAAGTCATAGGTTAGTATGTGATCCAAAATGTGACAAAAAAGTCATACTTTAGTATGTTGTCCAAAATGTGACAAAAAAGTCATAGGTTAGTATGTCGTCCAAAATGTGACAAAAAAGTCATAGGTTAGTATGTGATCCAAAATGTGACAAAAAAGTCATACTTTATGTCGTCCAAAATGTGACAAAAAAGTCATAGGTTAGTATCTCGTCCAAAATGAGACAAAAAAGTCATACTATAGTATGTCGTCCAAAATGTGACAAAAAAGTCATACTATAGTATGTCGTCCAAAATGTGACAAAAAAGTCATAGGTTAGTATGTCGTCCAAAATGAGACAAAAAAGTCATACTATAGTATGTCGTCCAAAATGTGACAAAAAAGTCATACTTTAGTATGTCGTCCAAAATGTGACAAAAAGTCATAGGTTAGTATGTGATCCAAAATATGACAAAAAAGTCATACTTTAGTATGTCGTCCAAAATGTGACAAAAAGTCATAGGTTAGTATGTGATCCAAAATGTGACAAAAAAGTCATACTTTAGTATGTCGTCCAAAATGTGACAAAAAAGTCATACTTTAGTGTGTCGTCCAAAATGTGACAAAAAAGTCATTGGTTAGTATGTCGTCCAAAATGTGTCAAAAAAGTCATAGGTTAGTATGTCGTCCAAAATGTGACAAAAAAGTCATACTATAGTATGTCGTCCAAAATGTGACAAAAAAGTCATAGGTTAGTATGTCAACCAAAATGAGACAAAAAAGTCATACTATAGTATGTCGTCCAAAATGTGACAAAAAAGTCATACTATAGTATGTCGTCCAAAATGTGACAAAAAAGTCATAGGTTAGTATGTGATCCAAAATGTGACAAAAAAGTCATAGGTTAGTATGTCGTCCAAAATGTGTCAAAAAAGTCATACTATAGTATGTCGTCCAAAATGTGACAAAAAAGTCATAGGTTAGTATGTGATCCAAAATGTGACAAAAAAGTCATAGGTTAGTATGTCGTCCAAAATGTGACAAAAAAGTCATAGGTTAGTATGTGATCCAAAATGTGACAAAAAAGTCATACTTTAGTATGTTGTCCAAAATGTGACAAAAAAGTCATAGGTTAGTATGTCGTCCAAAATGTGACAAAAAAGTCATAGGTTAGTATGTGATCCAAAATGTGACAAAAAAGTCATACTTTATGTCGTCCAAAATGTGACAAAAAAGTCATAGGTTAGTATGTGATCCAAAATGTGACAAAAAAGTCATACTTTAGTATGTCGTCCAAAACGTGACAAAAAAGTCATAGGTTAGTATGTCGTCCAAAATGTGTCAAAAAAGTCATAGGTTAGTATGTGATCCAAAATGTGACAAAAAAGTCATACTATAGTATGTCGTCCAAAATGTGACAAAAAAGTCATAGGTTAGTATCTCGTCCAAAATGAGACAAAAAAGTCATACTATAGTATGTCGTCCAAAATGTGACAAAAAAGTCATACTATAGTATGTCGTCCAAAATGTGACAAAAAAGTCATACTTTAGTGTGTCGTCCAAAATGTGACAAAAAAGTCATTGGTTAGTATGTCGTCCAAAATGTGTCAAAAAAGTCATAGGTTAGTATGTCGTCCAAAATGTGACAAAAAAGTCATACTATAGTATGTCGTCCAAAATGTGACAAAAAAGTCATACTATAGTATGTCGTCCAAAATGTGACAAAAAAGTCATACTTTAGTGTGTCGTCCAAAATGTGACAAAAAAGTCATTGGTTAGTATGTCGTCCAAAATGTGTCAAAAAAGTCATAGGTTAGTATGTCGTCCAAAATGTGACAAAAAAGTCATACTATAGTATGTCGTCCAAAATGTGACAAAAAAGTCATAGGTTAGTATGTCAACCAAAATGAGACAAAAAAGTCATACTATAGTATGTCGTCCAAAATGTGACAAAAAAGTCATACTATAGTATGTTGTCCGAAATGTGACAAAAAAGTAATAGGTTAGTATGTGATCCAAAATGTGACAAAAAAGTCATACTTTAGTATGTTGTCCAAAATGTGACAAAAAAGTCATAGGTTAGTATGTCGTCCAAAATGTGACAAAAAAGTCATAGGTTAGTATGTGATCCAAAATGTGACAAAAAAGTCATACTTTATGTCGTCCAAAATGTGACAAAAAAGTCATAGGTTAGTATGTGATCCAAAATGTGACAAAAAAGTCATACTTTAGTATGTCGTCCAAAACGTGACAAAAAAGTCATAGGTTAGTATGTCGTCCAAAATGTGTCAAAAAAGTCATAGGTTAGTATGTGATCCAAAATGTGACAAAAAAGTCATACTATAGTATGTCGTCCAAAATGTGACAAAAAAGTCATAGGTTAGTATCTCGTCCAAAATGAGACAAAAAAGTCATACTATAGTATGTCGTCCAAAATGTGACAAAAAAGTCATACTATAGTATGTCGTCCAAAATGTGACAAAAAAGTCATACTTTAGTGTGTCGTCCAAAATGTGACAAAAAAGTCATTGGTTAGTATGTCGTCCAAAATGTGTCAAAAAAGTCATAGGTTAGTATGTCGTCCAAAATGTGACAAAAAAGTCATACTATAGTATGTCGTCCAAAATGTGACAAAAAAGTCATACTATAGTATGTCGTCCAAAATGTGACAAAAAAGTCATACTTTAGTGTGTCGTCCAAAATGTGACAAAAAAGTCATTGGTTAGTATGTCGTCCAAAATGTGTCAAAAAAGTCATAGGTTAGTATGTCGTCCAAAATGTGACAAAAAAGTCATACTATAGTATGTCGTCCAAAATGTGACAAAAAAGTCATAGGTTAGTATGTCAACCAAAATGAGACAAAAAAGTCATACTATAGTATGTCGTCCAAAATGTGACAAAAAAGTCATACTATAGTATGTCGTCCGAAATGTGACAAAAAAGTAATAGGTTAGTATGTGATCCAAAATGTGACAAAAAAGTCATACTTTAGTATGTTGTCCAAAATGTGACAAAAAAGTCATAGGTTAGTATGTCGTCCAAAATGTGACAAAAAAGTCATAGGTTAGTATGTGATCCAAAATGTGACAAAAAAGTCATACTTTAGTATGTTGTCCAAAATGTGACAAAAAAGTCATAGGTTAGTATGTCGTCCAAAATGTGACAAAAAAGTCATAGGTTAGTATGTGATCCAAAATGTGACAAAAAAGTCATACTTTATGTCGTCCAAAATGTGACAAAAAAGTCATAGGTTAGTATCTCGTCCAAAATGAGACAAAAAAGTCATACTATAGTATCTCGTCCAAAATGTGACAAAAAAGTCATACTATAGTATGTCGTCCAAAATGTGACAAAAAAGTCATAGGTTAGTATGTCGTCCAAAATGAGACAAAAAAGTCATACTATAGTATGTCGTCCAAAATGTGACAAAAAAGTCATACTTTAGTATGTCGTCCAAAATGTGACAAAAAGTCATAGGTTAGTATGTGATCCAAAATATGACAAAAAAGTCATACTTTAGTATGTCGTCCAAAATGTGACAAAAAGTCATAGGTTAGTATGTGATCCAAAATGTGACAAAAAAGTCATAGGTTAGTATGTGATCCAAAATGTGACAAAAAAGTCATACTTTAGTATGTCGTCCAAAATGTGACAAAAAAGTCATACTTTAGTGTGTCGTCCAAAATGTGACAAAAAAGTCATTGGTTAGTATGTCGTCCAAAATGTGTCAAAAAAGTCATAGGTTAGTATGTCGTCCAAAATGTGACAAAAAAGTCATACTATAGTATGTCGTCCAAAATGTGACAAAAAAGTCATAGGTTAGTATGTCAACCAAAATGAGACAAAAAAGTCATACTATAGTATGTCGTCCAAAATGTGACAAAAAAGTCATACTATAGTATGTCGTCCAAAATGTGACAAAAAAGTCATAGGTTAGTATGTGATCCAAAATGTGACAAAAAAGTCATAGGTTAGTATGTCGTCCAAAATGTGTCAAAAAAGTCATACTATAGTATGTCGTCCAAAATGTGACAAAAAAGTCATAGGTTAGTATGTGATCCAAAATGTGACAAAAAAGTCATAGGTTAGTATGTCGTCCAAAATGTGACAAAAAAGTCATAGGTTAGTATGTGATCCAAAATGTGACAAAAAAGTCATACTTTAGTATGTTGTCCAAAATGTGACAAAAAAGTCATAGGTTAGTATGTCGTCCAAAATGTGACAAAAAAGTCATAGGTTAGTATGTGATCCAAAATGTGACAAAAAAGTCATACTTTATGTCGTCCAAAATGTGACAAAAAAGTCATAGGTTAGTATGTGATCCAAAATGTGACAAAAAAGTCATACTTTAGTATGTCGTCCAAAACGTGACAAAAAAGTCATAGGTTAGTATGTCGTCCAAAATGTGTCAAAAAAGTCATAGGTTAGTATGTGATCCAAAATGTGACAAAAAAGTCATACTATAGTATGTCGTCCAAAATGTGACAAAAAAGTCATACTATAGTATGTCGTCCAAAATGTGACAAAAAAGTCATAGGTTAGTATGTCGTCCAAAATGAGACAAAAAAGTCATACTATAGTATGTCGTCCAAAATGTGACAAAAAAGTCATACTTTAGTATGTCGTCCAAAATGTGACAAAAAGTCATAGGTTAGTATGTGATCCAAAATATGACAAAAAAGTCATACTTTAGTATGTCGTCCAAAATGTGACAAAAAGTCATAGGTTAGTATGTGATCCAAAATGTGACAAAAAAGTCATAGGTTAGTATGTGATCCAAAATGTGACAAAAAAGTCATACTTTAGTATGTCGTCCAAAATGTGACAAAAAAGTCATACTTTAGTGTGTCGTCCAAAATGTGACAAAAAAGTCATTGGTTAGTATGTCGTCCAAAATGTGTCAAAAAAGTCATAGGTTAGTATGTCGTCCAAAATGTGACAAAAAAGTCATACTATAGTATGTCGTCCAAAATGTGACAAAAAAGTCATAGGTTAGTATGTCAACCAAAATGAGACAAAAAAGTCATACTATAGTATGTCGTCCAAAATGTGACAAAAAAGTCATACTATAGTATGTCGTCCAAAATGTGACAAAAAAGTCATAGGTTAGTATGTGATCCAAAATGTGACAAAAAAGTCATAGGTTAGTATGTCGTCCAAAATGTGTCAAAAAAGTCATACTATAGTATGTCGTCCAAAATGTGACAAAAAAGTCATAGGTTAGTATGTGATCCAAAATGTGACAAAAAAGTCATAGGTTAGTATGTCGTCCAAAATGTGACAAAAAAGTCATAGGTTAGTATGTGATCCAAAATGTGACAAAAAAGTCATACTTTAGTATGTTGTCCAAAATGTGACAAAAAAGTCATAGGTTAGTATGTCGTCCAAAATGTGACAAAAAAGTCATAGGTTAGTATGTGATCCAAAATGTGACAAAAAAGTCATACTTTATGTCGTCCAAAATGTGACAAAAAAGTCATAGGTTAGTATGTGATCCAAAATGTGACAAAAAAGTCATACTTTAGTATGTCGTCCAAAACGTGACAAAAAAGTCATAGGTTAGTATGTCGTCCAAAATGTGTCAAAAAAGTCATAGGTTAGTATGTGATCCAAAATGTGACAAAAAAGTCATACTATAGTATGTCGTCCAAAATGTGACAAAAAAGTCATAGGTTAGTATCTCGTCCAAAATGAGACAAAAAAGTCATACTATAGTATGTCGTCCAAAATGTGACAAAAAAGTCATACTATAGTATGTCGTCCAAAATGTGACAAAAAAGTCATACTTTAGTGTGTCGTCCAAAATGTGACAAAAAAGTCATTGGTTAGTATGTCGTCCAAAATGTGTCAAAAAAGTCATAGGTTAGTATGTCGTCCAAAATGTGACAAAAAAGTCATACTATAGTATGTCGTCCAAAATGTGACAAAAAAGTCATAGGTTAGTATATCGTCCAAAATGAGACATAAAAGTCATACTATAGTATGTCGTCCAAAATGTGACAAAAAAGTCATTGGTTAGTATATCGTCCAAAATGAGACAAAAAAGTCATACTATAGTATGTCGTCCAAAATGTGACAAAAAAGTCATAGGTTAGTATGTGATCCAAAATGTGACAAAAAAGTCATAGGTTTGTATGTGATCCAAAATGTGACAAAAAAGTCATAGGTTAGTATGTTATCCAAAATGTGACAAAAAAGTCATACTTTAGTAAGTCGTCCAAAATGTGACAAAAAGTCATAGGTTAGTATGTGATCCAAAATGTGACAAAAAAGTCATAGGTTAGTATGTCGTCCAAAATGTGTCAAAAAAGTCATACTTTAGTATGTCGTCCAAAATGTGACAAAAAAGTCATACTATAGTATGTCGTCCAAAATGTGACAAAAAAGTCATAGGTTAGTATGTGATCCAAAATGTGACAAAAAAGTCATAGGTTAGTATGTCGTCCGAAATGTGACAAAAAAGTCATACTATAGTATGTCGTCCAAAATGTGACAAAAAAGTCATAGGTTAGTATATCGTCCAAAATGAGACATAAAAGTCATACTATAGTATGTCGTCCAAAATGTGACAAAAAAGTCATACTATAGTATGTCGTCCAAAATGTGACAAAAAAGTCATACTATAGTATGTCGTCCAAAATGTGACAAATAAAGTCATAGGTTAGTATGTGATCCAAAATGTGACAAAAAAGTCATACTATAGTATGTCGTCCAAAATGTGACAAAAAAGTCATACTATAGTATGTCGTCCAAAATGTGACAAAAAAGTCATAGGTTAGTATGTGATCCAAAATGTGACAAAAAAGTCATACTTTAGTATGTCGTCCAAAATGTGACAAAAAAGTCATAGGTTAGTATGTCGTCCAAAATGTGACAAAAAAGTCATACTATAGTATGTCGTCCAAAATGTGACAAAAAAGTCATAGGTTAGTATCTCGTCCAAAATGTGACAAAAATGTGTTCCAAAATGTCACAAAAAAGTAAGACTGCATGGGGGTTGCGTTAGCTCACTTGGTAGAGCTTCCGTCCCACGTTGATAAAATCCTCACTCCCAGCCTGGTTCAAATCCCCCCTTGGACTGTCCTCTCCTGCATGTGTTTTCCCTTCTCTGCTTTCTCATTTCCTGTCTCTCTGCACTAAGCTATTGGTTAAAGGCATTAAAAACCACAAAACAAATACTTAAAAAAAGACAGACTATAGTATGTGGTCCAAAATGTGACAAAAAAGTAATCGGCTTCAGGGTTGCGTTAGCTCACTTGGTAGAGCTGCCGTCCCTGTAGATAAAATCCTCACTCCATCCTGGTTCGAATCCCTCCTTGGATAGTCTTCTCCTGCATGTAGTTCCCTCTCTGCTTTCTCATGTCCTGTCTCTCTACTGTTGTTTAAAGGCATTAAAACCCCCCAAAAAATATACGTAAAACCTATGACTTTTTGGTCACATTTTGGACGACATACTATAGAATGACTTTTTTGACACATTTTGGACGACATACTATAGTATGACTTTTTTGTCACATTTTGGACCACATACTAACCTATGACTTTTTTGTCACATTTTGGACGACATACTATAGTATGACTTTTTTCTCACATTTTGGACGACATACTAAAGTATGACTTTTTTGACACATTTTGGACCACATACTAACCTATGACTTTTATTGTCACATTTTGGACGACATACTATAATATGACTTTTTGGTCACATTTTGGACGACATACTAACCTATGACTTTTTTGTCACATTTTGGATCACATACTAACCTATGACTTTTTTGTCACATTTTGGACGACATACTATAGAATGACTTTTTTGACACATTTTGGACGACATGCTAACCTATGACTTTTTTGTCACATTTTGGACGACATACTATAGTATGACTTTTTTCTCACATTTTGGACCACATACTAACCTATGACTTTTATTGTCAAATTTTGGACGACATACTATAGTATGACTTTATTGACACATTTTGGACGACATACTAACCTATGACTTTTTTGTCACATTTTGGATCACATACTAACCTATGACTTTTTTGTCACATTTTGGACGACATACTATAGAATGACTTTTTTGACACATTTTGGACGACATGCTAACCTATGACTTTTTTGTCACATTTTGGACGACATACTATAGTATGACTTTTTTGTCACATTTTGGACCACATACTAACCTATGACTTTTTTGTCACATTTTGGACGACATACTATAGTATGACTTTTTTGACACATTTTGGACGACATACTTAAGTATGACTTTTTTGACACATTTTGGACGACATACTAAAGTATGACTTTTTTGTCACATTTTGGATCACATACTAACCTATGACTTTTTTGACACATTTTGGACGACATACTAAAGAATGACTTTTTTGTCACATTTTGGATCACATACTAACCTATGACTTTTTTGTCACATTTTGGACGACATACTATAGAATGACTTTTTTGTCTCATTTTGGACGACATACTAACCTATGACTTTTTTGTCACATTTTGGACGACATACTATAGTATGACTTTTTTGACACATTTTGGACGACATGCTAACCTATGACTTTTTTGTCACATTTTGGACGACATACTATAGTATGACTTTTTTGTCACATTTTGGACCACATACTAACCTATGACTTTTTTGTCACATTTTGGACGACATACTATAGTATGACTTTTTTGACACATTTTGGACGACATACTAAAGTATGACTTTTTTGACACATTTTGGACGACATACTAAAGTATGACTTTTTTGTCACATTTTGGATCACATATTAACCTATGACTTTTTTGTCACATTTTGGACGACATACTATAGTATGACTTTTTTGTCACATTTTGGACGACATACTAACCTATGACTTTTTTGTCACATTTTGGATCACATACTAACCTATGACTTTTTTGTCACATTTTGGCGACATACTATAGTATGACTTTTTTGTCACATTTTGGACGACATACTATAGTATGACTTTTTTGACACATTTTGGATGACATACTAAAGTATGACTTCTTTGTCACATTTTGGATCACATACTAACCTATGACTTTTTTGACACATTTTGGACGACATACTAAAGAATGACTTTTTTGTCACATTTTGGATCACATACTAACCTATGACTTTTTTGTCACATTTTGGACGACATACTATAGTATGACTTTTTTGTCTCATTTTGGACGACATACTAACCTATGACTTTTTTGTCACATTTTGGACGACATACTATAGTATGACTTTTTTGACACATTTTGGACGACATACTAAAGTATGACTTTTTTGTCACATTTTGGATCACATACTAACCTATGACTTTTTTGTCACATTTTGGACGACATACTATAGTATGACTTTTTTGTCACATTTTGGACGACATACTAACCTATGACTTTTTTGTCACATTTTGGATCACATACTAACCTATGACTTTTTTGACACATTTTGGACGACATACTAAAGTATGACTTTTTTGTCACATTTTGGATCACATACTAACCTATGACTTTTTTTGTCACATTTTGGACGACATACTAAAGTATGACTTTTTTGTCACATTTTGGATCACATACTAACCTATGACTTTTTTGTCACATTTTGGACGACATACTATAGTATGACTTTTTTGACACATTTCGGACCACCTACTAACCTATGACTTTTTTGTCACATTTTGGACAACATACTATAGTATGACTTTTTGTCACATTTTGGACCAAATTTTGACAAAAAAGTCATACTATAGTATGTGGTCTAAAATGTGACAAAAAAGTCATACTATAGTATGTGGTCCAGAATGTGATAAAAAAGTAATACTGCATCAGGGTTGCGTTAGCTCACTTGGTAGAGCTGCCGTCCCTGTAGATAAAATCCTCACTCCAGCCTGGTTCGAATCCCTCCTTGGATAGTCTTCTCCTGCATGTAGTTCCCTCTCTGCTTTCTCATTTCCTGTCTCTCTACACTAAACTGTTGTTTAAAGGCATTAAAACCCCCCAAAAAATATACGTAAAACCTATGACTTTTTTGGCACATTTCGGACCACATACTAACCTATGGCTTTTTTTGTCAATATTTGGACAATATACTAACCTATGACTTTTTTGTCAAAATTTGGACAACATACTAACCTACGACTTTTTTGTCAAAATTTGGACAACATACTAACCTATGACTTTTTTGTCGAATTTTAGACGACATACTATAGTATTACTTTTTTGTCACATTTTGGACAACATACTAACCTATGATTTTTTCTCATATTTTGGACCACATACTAACCTATGACTTTTGTCAAAATTTGGACAACATACTAACCTATGACTTTTTTGTCACATTTTGGACGACATACTAAAGTATGACTTTTTTGTCACATTTTGGATCACATACTAACCTATGACTTTTTTATCACATTTTGGACCACATACTAACCTATGACTTTTTTGTGGAATTTTGGACGACATATTACAGTATGACGTTTTTGTCACATTTTGGACGGCATACTAACCTATGATATTTTGTCACATTTTGGACCACATACTAACCTATGACGTTTTGTCACATTTTGGACCATATACTAACCTATTACTTTTTTGTCACATTTTGGACCACACACTAACCTATGACGTTTTTTGTCACATGTTGGTCGGCATACTATGACTTTTTTGTCACATTTTGGACCACATACTAACCTATGACTTTTTTCTCATATTTTGGATCACATACTATACTATGACTTTTTTGTCAAAATTTGGACAACATACTAACCTACGACATTTTTGTCGAATTTTGGACCACATACTAACCTATGACTTTTTTGTCACATTTTGGACCATATACTATAGTTTGACTTTTTTGTCACATTTTGGACCACATACTAACCTATGACGTTTTTTGTCTCATTTTGGACCACATACTAACCTTTGACTTTTTTGTAACATTTTGGACCACATCCTATAGTATGACTTTTTTTGTCACATTTTAGACGACATACTATAGTATGACTTTTTTGTCACATTTTGGACCACATACTAACCTATGACTTTTTTGTCAGAATTTGGACCACATACTAACCTATGACTTTTTAGTCAAAATTTGGACAACATACTAACCTATGACTTTTTTGTCGAATTTTAGACAACATACTATAGTATTACTTTTTATCACATTTTGGACCACATACTAACCTATGACTTTTTTGTCGAATTTTGGACGACATACTATAGTATGACGTTTTTTGTCACATTTTGGACGGCATACTTACCTATGATTTTTTGTCACATTTTTGACCACATACTAACCTATAACGTTTTTGTCACATTTTGGACCATATACTAACCTATGACTTTTTTGTCACATTTTGGACCACATACTAACCTACGACATTTTTGTCGAATTTTGTACCACATACTAACCTATGACTTTTTTGTCACATTTTGGACAAAAACCCTATGCCATTCAAAATATGACAAAAAAGTTGTAGTATAGTATGTCGTCCAAAATCTGACAAATGTGTCTTGAACCTATGACAAGGATGAAAACAAAATACATGCAACCACACTTCCATGTGTCCAAATCGTGTCAAACAAAATACTTTTTTTGAAATAAAAACCTGTCCCTTATTTCCATCCAAGATTAAGAAGAGAGCACAACTACAAATAAAAATGCCAACGAGGCGCTCCAGCTCTCAGATGCACACCAGGTTTTTGGTTAGGTCACAGGATTGGTCGTTGGAAGTTGGTGCCACATCAGTCAGTTGTCCTGTCCATGTGAAGACGCCTTCCAGCATCCATTCACAGACAGGGAAACACACAGCCAACTGTGCCTTAAAAAACATGCATTTACAGGGTTACAAGCAGGGGAGGGTGCACGCCAGCAGCTGGAACGTCCTCTCCCCAAGTCTTAACCAACATTTATCTAAAAGTTAAAAAAACAAATGATGCATTTATACACATTTGCACCTACTGTCTATAGTCTAGACAGTGAATCAGCAGAGCTTTTTGTGGGGGATAATTAAGTTGTAGTCTTGCTCTATCAACACCCATCACACGGATGTTGGTTGTGGTTATACATACTTTTATAAGTGTGGGCTGATGTGAAGTCTTTTTTAAAGAACATAAAACATATAATTGGTGATTTAATAATTCTTCAGTGTCCTGTGATGTTTGCTGTTATAGTGCACTGCTATTATTTTTAGTAGGTCAACTTTTATTTTTCGCCTATGATATATATTTACCAAGGGTAACAGAGGCGAGACTGACAAATAAAAAAGTGGCCCTGAGACAGGTCAAGTTGAAAGAAAATCTAAATGTTTTTAATAAGGTGTTTTGGGGATAAGGGGAAAAGGTCAAACTTCAATGAAAGGTTCTTCCCACTTGGGTTAATGGACTTCCAGTTCAAAGTGTTGTTTCAGTCTTGGGGTCAGAGCAGATAAAAGAATGGCACGCATTCATGACCACCTTTGTTTTCCTCTGCAGGGACTTAGGTCAGTTTTGGAGAGGAAGAGGGAGAAACAGATAAATCATTGAGTGAGACCAAGTAAACTCACTTGACATTTGGAGCTTCTTCCTAGATGTGAACGACAATTCAGGGCAATGATACCTGCTTTCTGGATCCTCTAGCTCTAGCCCCAAATAAGTATTCATGGGTTGTTTGAATCACATGTAACATGATGTGAAAATTCACATTACATTTGTGTCCAATGAGTTACTAGTTTGTAGCCTTGTTAGTTTGTGTGATATGATTCATCGCTCTTGAGGACAGAGTCACTGTGCACTCTATTCTACTGGATTTTATTTGTTGAAGCTGAAGCTGAAGACAGAAGCACAGTCGACATCTTTTATGGTACAAGAAGTGAACAATGTCAGAATTGAAACATCTCTTCCTAGAACATCTATGTTCTAGGAACATAGAGGAGCATCTATGTGCAGAGACATCGTTGGCATGAAGCTGAAGTATTTTGCACATAACAATATGGAGAATCCAGTGTTAGACTTATTATTCTCACCAATATAATAGGCATTGTGAGAAGTGAAATGTGGATTGTGTTTGATGTGAAGGGAGAGAGAGAGAAAGAGATGCAGTTTGTTCCTGTGTGAGAAACGACTGAAGTGAGGATGAGTCACAAAAGAGGATTGCACTGTACAAAGTACTGTACTTTGTACAGTGCACGCTCTCTCAACATGTGCTGCTCTTTAAAATAAACTTGGTGCTTTATAAAGTCAAGAATCCTCCATAAGTAGAGCAGATCCCTCCAAGAGACGAGACTGTCCAAGCATTCTGAAAAAGTATGCATGACTGCATCATTTACTGATTAATGACCAGCTGCTTTTGAAACATAAACCTGTGAAGTGAATGTTGAATCAAGCAGTTTGCAAACCCTGAGAATATTTCATACATTTCATTCATGTAACACACGGGGAGAACATGTAGAAAGACCCTTGTTCCTTGAGTGCTAACCACTACACCAACGAACTCCGCAGATAAACATTTAAAAAAACATAACAAATAAATATTGTTATTTATTTGCTTTGTTGGCTGTTTCTCATTCCTTAATGTATTAAAAAAAAATACTTTCATCCATTCATCCATCCATCCATTCATTCATACTCTGTGTCATCCCCTCAGACTGACAGCGTCTCTGCAGTAAAACAAGTTTCTCAGTGAGTGTAAAAAACAGTCGTCTTACTCTTTCTTTTAGTCCTGAAGTTTCACTTTCAACAACAACAACTTGTTCTTACATCAGACACATGAAGTTATTTTCAGCCTCTTCATTCTTCATTCTATAAAAGTCAATGATATTTTTGTTAAAAGCCACTCATATTGTTTTGCTTTTTTTTCAATCCTTTTCTTTTTTGTCATGTTATAAATGTTACCAAGGGCAGCTGTATTTTCTGGCTCTGTCTCTACGGTAACAGGCTCCTGATCATTTCTGGAGACCTTTAACGTTCGACTCCCACCCAGAGTTTGACTCCACTGGCAATGTTTCTCACTTTGCTTTTCAAAGTTTGCAAAAGAAAATCACATTGATGAAGGAAAACATATTTTTCCGAATAATTCATTAGGAAAGTTTGAAAAGTTTCCTTTCAAGTTTTTTTTTTTTTTTTTAAAGTCTCAGTCAGCACGCAGGTTTCTTCCATGGTTTCCATGGTGACCCCACCTGTGTTTGCCCAAATGTTACTGAAACCATGGGACCATGGGAATAAGTGGTTCAAGGTCCAAAATTCTCAGCTTACTGCACTAAAAGAAATGTCTGTAAATGTGGTTCATATTGTCACAAACAGCAGCTTTGACTTGCTGAGTGTGTCACAACAGCAGAGAGACACATTTTAATAAAGATGATAATAAAACAGCTGTAAATACTATTATAAGAGATCATACTTTCTCACAGATTATTTGTGGATAATTGTTGTACACACCCTAAAACAGAAGTACCTAAAAGTGTAGAAATGCTTGGCATGTACCTTTTTGAAAGACAATTTTCTACCCATTAGAGAAAGTCCATTTTTGTGCCAGTTTAAGGACAATGGAGGACCCTACAATATGTATGTATCTCTATGTAATACTATGTTACAGAAATGTGCCCACTAAAAGGGTCGTGTCCACGCCATTACTACATTTTGACCATTTATTTGAATGAATGAATACAAGGTACAGAAATGTTCTTGTTTATTTGAGTGTGTACAATCAAGTCTGAATGCTTATTCTGGACCGGTCTGGATCCAACCGTATCTGACAGGTCAGACCAGGAGTTTTAAAGTGGGTCGAGTCTCTTAAAGATGCAATAAGCAGCATTTCAGTATCACAGCTCTCCTCTCATCAGATGAACATGTTTTATACAGGACAGACGACCCCAGGCTGTCTCTCCATCTCTGTTTTATTGCATTTATTGATTAACATTTGTTTCACTTCCTTTCCAATGTTTTTGCAGCATAGTCAGTTGTTGCTGGTGCTTGAGCAGGGATGAATCCATGGAAGGGATCTGTATGCAAAGCAGTTGCAGTGAAACTTCTGATAGGAGTGACTGTTCCCTCTCTGAGCTGCACTGTGATTGGTCAAAGTCTCCTGTGTGTCACGTACAGGACTGGACCCAGATGCAGGGCGGTGGTAAGAAAAGGTCTTTATTTGAAGAACAAAAACAGGTGAACAGTTATACTTGATAATGTTAAAGTCTGCTCTGAACAAAAATGAGTACAAATGTTTCATCAGGTTAAAACCTTTATTAAGAGAAGTTAAACATGTTATATTATGAAAACACAATGCTTTCCACACTTTAGTTTTCACTGGTGTTGTTAATGTTGTGCTGTTGGCCAAATAGATTGTTTTCATGGAAAAACAGCAATTATAAATGTAGTACTTGAATTACCTGAGAAGGAAGAGAAGCAGAGAGAGAGAGAGAGAGAGGAAGGTTGTGCAGACACACACAGAACATGTTGATGAATGACTTCCACTGATTTGAGCATCCTGAACAAAGCGTTACATTATTACAATTGAAAGTTTAGCCAGGACCAGGACCAGGTTTTGGTCTACATGAGGACTACTGTTCTGTTTATGCCAGAAAAGGTCCTAAGATGTAACAAATACAAGCACACACACACACACACACACACACACACACTGTAATGTATGACACAAGCAGCCTGTGCTGGTGTCACACAGAGCATTAGCTCTGTCATCAGTGCCATACACCGTCCCTGAGGACACTTATATGACTGTGTGTGTGTGTGTGTGTGTGTGTACATATGTGGTATGCACCATGAGTAACGCGCGCACGTTTGTGTGTGTGTAAGTGTGTGTGTGTGTGTGCCTGCAGGCGGCGAACAATGAATGGACATGTCAACTGAGTTGACAGACAGAGCATGACTGTGTGTGTGTGTGTGTGTGTGTGTGTGTCAGGATTAGCTTCAGGCAGGATTATATGCTGGGGCAAAGTCCATTGAGGCCGAGCTGCCGACGGAGGTGTAGCAACAAGAAGGAAGGGCTTTCTGTAGGTCTAACACCAGGTACAACGCACACACACACACACACGCACACACGCGCACACAGCAAGGATACATGCTCAGCTAAGGACTGCTGCAGTCAGCGTGTGTGTGTGTGTGTGTGTGTGTGTGTGTGTGTGTGTGTGCGTGCATGCGTGCGTGCGCGTGTGTGTGTGTATGTGTGTGTGTGATGGAAGCTCCTTGTCACCTCCAACCCACTTGGGAAAGCAAGAACACAACCTGAGGGGTTTGGATTTGTGAACAGGGGAAGAATGAAGAGAGGAGAACGGAGAGATACTCATGGAAAAAGAAACATCATATGAAGAATTTGAAATGTACATAGTTTGGAGAATGAGTTTAAATTATGGTTAAAACAAAGATTTATCATAACCTTACATTTTTCAGATATGAGATCAAGACAATGGGGATTTTGTCAGTGTGAGGAATTAGTGACATCTATCAGTGATCAGTGCTCCTGCACATTGTAACACACACCTCACTTATTATTAATAATTAAATATTAAGGGAAACTACAGTGGCCTTACAAAGGAAAATAAATAAAACCTAAATAAAGTAAGGCCTTTGCCTAAAGTACATATAAAAGGTTTATTCTAAGACTAAGTGATGATATACTCGTACAAACATACTTATGGGTAGTACTGTATATTCAGTTTCTATACTGTACTGAAGGTACATTGTGAAACATAAATGTACACCATGGCCTCGATGTTTCCTCTTTAATAAAGACTTTTCTCTCCTCATCAAGACCTTGTGCAGTAAATGGGTAAATAATGAAAATATAATAAAACTTCAGAAAAACATCTGAGGCCTTGAAATGATGACAATGGTTGTTTTTTTGTATAACGATGGAACTTGTAATTGTTTTTACAGAAAACTTTCACTGTTTTACTGTGTTTTAGGTTTGAGGACAGAAAACGACACATGACGATCACATGATCTTAGATGTTCAGAAGAGACACAATAAAGAAAAGTCTACAACACCTTCAAATGCTTCATACAATTGTTAAACAACATTTATGTCTGGAACCTAAAGTTCATAAACCTCTCACACTGTTTTTATGGTTCAATCAACAATTGAACATCCCGGGCGAGCGAAACACACCGAGTGACCATCATGACCTCATGCAGCGCTATCCCTTTAAAAGCACCAGCGTCTGTGTTATTAGTGATTGTTTGAAGTCGTCATGACAACCAGCTGCCTGCACTAAAAACGTAAAGGTCACCAATGACAGTAAGTCAAACTGTAACTACATTTTATTGATGAATGAAGTTGGAAAAACATTGTTGGCCTTATAAAACACACTCATGTGGATTTAAATAACACATTTACTCTGTCACCAGCTGGCAATCAGAGAGACAGACAGACAGACAGACAGAGAGAGAGACAGACAGACAGACAGACAGAGAGTGTGTGTGTTAACAGGCCATTAAAAGGAAATTGAAATTTTCCTCCAATTTCCATTTAACGAGAACTAATGTTTTGTCAGAGAGAGAGAGAGGGGAGTGTGGGGGAGTGTGGGGGAGTGATGGTGTGATATTGCTCTCTCTTTTAGTTCACGCTGGGGTTACCTGCCCCAAAGGCAGCAGCCTTTGATTAGCTTTTTGTCTTACAGCTGAGAAAGCTCCGGCAAAGAGGAGAAAGAACGTAACTCAGAAAATTTACAGGCACTCGGTGAGAGAACGTCTCCGTCTCCATGGAAGAGGAAAAAAGAGCCAAACACTTTATTCACGGAAGTCAAGATGTGAAGATGAAGATGGTTTGAGACTGAAATTAAAATTGCTGCTCTGATACGACGACATCTCTTAACTTAAAAAGACACAGTGCTTAATTTTTTTATAGGAATTTTGTTCTTGACAAAACAATCTCAGCTTTTGAGCTTTTAACTGGATCAACACACTCGACGTTGTTGTTGTTGTGAAACATCGTAGTGAACGTCACACTGATCATATTTCTGAATTATCAAACAACAAAGTACACAACAACTTTCAGGGGTTTTTACACGACCACTAGCTAGACATTGAGTCACATGTGCAGTTGCTGACTTGTTTGGTGTTAAAGGGATATTTCTACTACTTAAAATAAACCTATACATTATTAAAACAACAACTGTGTTTTAATAATGGTATTTGTGTCTGCTGCTGTTCCCTTCACGAGGCAGCTCCAATTAAGTTGCCCTTGTGCAGTCTGAACAGGTAACGCAACATTTAAGGACAGATATAAAACAAAGTAACTGTAGAGACGCGCATCAGAAGACTGCGTGGCTTCTCTCTCTCTCTCTGTATGTGTGTGTGTGTACATGCGTGCGTGCATGTGTGTGTGTGTGTGTGTGTGTGTGTGTTGGGGGCAGGATAGAGAAAACTAGGTCACGGAGCACAGGGTCATAGAGAGGTTCCACACTGAAGCTTAACAACATGTTTGCTGCATTAAAGAACGCGACGCGTCCATGTCTCAGAGCACAGTCAGCGCTAACTCCTGTCTGACAACTAAGAAAGAAGAAGATAATGAAGCCGACACAAAAACAAACTCTAATGTTTGTTGTCGTCGAGGATTGTTTTATTCTTTCCCTCCAAATGTGGCGATGAAGACTTTGCTCCATTTCTGCTGATTGATTCATATCAGAGAGTGAAGAATATCTCACACAGCGACGCGTCCGACAAAAGCAGACTCCATTTACTCCAACACTGAAGCTGATGGTGCGCGAGGAGCCCGAGGATTATCTCCTGAGGATTATTCAATTTGCCAAGTGATTCAATTAAATGTTTTTTTGAATGTAATGGAATAAGAGTGTGTGAGTGCTCTCTCAGGCATGAGCACGTTCTCTTCCATGAGTGGAGTGTTGACTTGAAAATGTAGAAACTCACATGCTCATAGTTTCACTGTACTCTGGCACTCACAGCTGATTTCACAGAGGCCGCGTGTGTGCGTGTGCGTGCGCACTGTTGCCGCGGCAGCAGGCTTCTGTATCCCTGTGCAGAATTAGCAGTGTGTACACTTGGTGAAGAGGCCTTCAGTCGAATCAGAGCGAAACGGCTTCAATCACACGAATGTAAACACGCACATTCACGGCGGTGCGAGCGTGTGCGTCAGACTGTGTGCACACTGGGATGTGAAGTCGTATTACATTAACACACACAGTGACACACACAGATCAACCACCCTCAACCTCAATCATGCGAGTGGTATGTATATGATCAGAGATATTATGGTCTGCTGCATCATTTGGTTCGTTTGTTTCTCTAAAGTTACTGAAGTCACAACGTCATCATCGTCATCAACGTCGTCACCGTCATCATCGTCGTCAACGTCATCATCGTCATCATCATCAACGTCATCATCGTCGTCATCGTCATCACATTGTCAAGTATTGCTCTGGAGGCGGAGCTCCGAAGTCTGAAGAAAGGGGCAGGGACAGTTTTTTTCCAGGACCTCAAGCCTTTACCTTTAACTTTCTAAAATGTGATACTGAGCCATTCCCTTAAAACACAGAACTGTCCCTTTAATAGCAGACATGGTGGAATGCTAACTATCACTATTAATGAATATTTAAATGTTTTCATGTGTTTATTTTTGATCCAAAAACATTTCAGGAGGAAATATTTTACTTTTTAAAAACATTAATATTCATTTAGTTGCACACGGAAAAACTGATTTTAGCCATTTAACAAAAGACAGAGCTTTTTATTATATGTATATATATACACATATATATTATATGTATTATATATATATACAATATATTCATTGTATATACTTGAGTATTTACATGAGATTTTTCTCCAGAGACTTTGATTCACTTCATCCCCAAATGATATAAATCAGCAGCAGCAGCAGCAGCAGCAGCAGCAGGTCATTAAGAAGTTTAGAGAGTGCAATCATTCAGCCACATTTGGAGAGCACTTCAGTTCACCATCAGTCTTTAAGAAAAAAAAGAAGTGCTGACCAGTTAACTGTGTATAAATGAAAACTTCCTCATGGTGATGGAAGATTAGTGGGAATGTTCACGTTTGGTTTTTTAAAACCTTTCAGATTAAAGTTTGACTCATTACCAGGAACTCATTAAGAGTCCAACATACATCATACTTTCATTTAAATGTATCATCCTCTACAGCCAGTATGACATCATGCACAGCCCTGTCACTCACTGCAGTGTGTGTGTGTGCACACTGTTAGCCTGTGAGGTCATTCAGCTGTGATCCATGATCTCTGATGAAGCATGTTGGTGTGCGCTAGTATGAGTTTCACACACACACACACACACACACACAGTTCCCTCCACTCACTTACACATCTGCATGTGTGATGATTCAATCAGAGCTGACTGAGCCACACTTCAAACAGAGGGAACTAATATACATAATAATAATCATAAAGTTAACATTGGATAGCATGTTGCGTAGGAGGACCTGGAGTCTCGCCAGCTTTAATATTTGGCAGCAGATTATTAAAGAAATCTGATTTTTTTAAATGTTTTAAAAAACTATTTCATTTCAGAGCCTTTGACATATGTTTGGTTTGAAAAATAAAACTAAATCACAGCTGTCGTAATAGATAGGCAGGTTTGGAGAGTACATGTATCTGCATATGTTAGGCTCAGAGAAGAAGTAGAACTTCTCAGAATTGAAGGAATCAGTGGATATTTTTTCAGAATAGAAACAAAGAAATCAGATTTTTGAAATGCGTGTGCTGACCACTGTACGACAGACAGCAGTGTTTTTCTTCACAAACTTGCTGCTGAATAGACTGAAGTCACTCATCAATGCCATGTTTCTCTAAATGGAAAAAGGCTCAGGGAGATGACACAGTTGAGATTGTTGAAGATTTACAACTTTTGTTGAAGGCCACAGACGGAACCCCGTCCTTCAACATTCAAGTACTCAAACGTCGCGCTGCAAACTCAGCACCTGAACACTTTCCTCTGCAAAACCTCTCAGTCTTGCTCTTACGCTCGATGAAAACACAGGGAGACCAAACATGTGATTGTGATAAAGATGAGACAGTGAAGTCCTGCTGAAGCTTTATGTTCAGCACTAGGATCTACTTACTACTCTACGGCTTTCCTGCTTTACTTACGCTGTGTGTTTCTTCCACCTCATCTGCATCACTCTGTGTGAATCACTGACACAAACCTAAACACTGTACACACTGAGAGAGGAACACATGGAGTCGTGTGGAGCTGATCAACACAATTTAAAAAAGTTTTCTTTTTCATCAAGACATGTTGTTCCATCAATCTTGCGTACAGCTGCACGAAGGCCCCGGGGAGAGCGGTGGAACAGGAACATAAGGCTGGTAAACAAAAGCAAGAACAAATGGGGCACAGCAGTCCAGGATCTGTGCAGCCATGGATTAAGTCAGACGCTAAACAACAGAGATGTGAAATGACGATTTGTGAAGAAGCCCAGAAGTCAAGTAAAGACTAACGGGCTGACGATGATCCTGGTGTTGTCTAAGCATGTGCACGACAGTTTGTTGAGTCTGACACACACAAACTATATATATATATATACTATGATATAATATAATATAATATAATATAATATAATATAATACAATACAATAAAATATATCTGTACGTTGATTTTCCAGAATACAAAATATCTGACACATAAAACACATGTAACAACATATGCACATTAAACTGTGGGTATTTTAAAAATATAATTGTATCACTTTTATACTATATATGACAATCTTACTTTTGGTAAGTGACGTAAAGTGTTTCATTTCCATTTATTAAAAAACTCATAACTCACTCCCTGCACCAAAGTCCATCACACTTGAGTTGATCCACTGTTGCCTCCATCATGAGGTTCAAATGTGTCCAGTGACACAAAGTGACCAAACAAAGACCAGCGGTTCCTGAGTCCCTTCAAACTAAAACACAGACATTCTCTACGGACTTTGGTGTGAGGGAGTGAGCACTTGACAAACTCTGTGTGAAGGTGAGATGATGTTTCAGGCTGGGTCAGCGCTGCACGTGTACTAACAACCAAACTGTCCCTTTAGTTGTGTCACCTGTTAGTCTGTGCATGACCAGGTGACAACAACGAGCCTCGATGATGTCACTGACAGGAAGCTCGTGTTTCTCTCTAATGTGGAGTGAATGGAACGTGAGCAGCTCACAGTGAGAGGTGAGAGGACAACTGATTAATACATCAAGATAAAGGCCCGCTGTCATACACACTGACACTGCTATCACACGTTTGTTTAGCACTCTGATGGCACAGATTTGATTGAAACGAGACGACAGAGAGAATGAAAGAGAAAGATGGAATGAGAGAGAGAGGGAGGGAGAACAAAAGGGCTTTAAGGCTGGAGTGGCAGCAGAGAGCTGGAATGTTTCACTTCAGATTGACACTTCAGTGAAGGTGAGACAGGATGGTGTGTGTGTGTGCGTGTGTGTGTGGAGGGGAGACACTTTTAAAGTAGTATCCTCGGGTGAAGAACAGAGTTAAGTGTTCCCTTGCAGTCTTAAGTGTGGAAATGAATGGTTGACTCTCCTTAAAAACTGAGTTGCTATGACAACCGGCCCTTTTTCTCCATTTCCCCACACGTGAACACGCAGAGACACACTCCCCTCCCCCTCTGTGTGTGTGTGTGTGTGTTTGTGTGCCTCACACACATGTACTTCAGACACCCACACACACACAGAGGTAAAGGGTCAGGGGTCAGTAAAGTGCATTAGTAATATAATGTAATATAGTAACCCTATAGTCAGGCTGGAGTAGGAAGGGTTCACAGCGGGTGGTCCTGCAGCCCATCACAGGACCAAAATACATTACATATACAAACCATTCACACTTCCAGATTACCTAATCCCAATCTGCATCTCATTGTCCCCACACACATAACTAACTAAAACGTGGATTAGGAGCTAAAATTCAGACCATAGGTTAGTAATAATCAAAAGCTCAGATCACATGGTGAATTATGCAGGTCACATGGTTCTTTAAGTCTGGATCAACACCTGGATCAGCTCCTGGATCAGCTCCTGGATCAGCTCCTGGATCAGCTCCTGGATCCACAGGACGACCTTTATTTGCAAGTTCTCTTTGTTCCTTTAAAGGTTAAAATATATTGAAGTGACTTTAAAACGTGCAAATGTGAAGACTGATTTAATTTAAATATATTATGTCGGGCACTGATGATGTCATGGTTTAGACCACAGTGATTGTGATTTCATGAGGTAAAATACTATATTATTATAAAATTAGAGTTAGAGAATTAGAGAGTGTAAGGGTTAGCTGTTTAGTGACGTCATGTTTGTCATCATTGATGATTTTGTATTCTCACTGAGTGGGTTAACCTAACCCTAACTACCAGTGGGAGATTACTTTGTGGAGCATTGTTTTACTGCATCGTCTTCACACCCCGACTGTAACTAATGAATGAATGAATGAATGAATGAATGCCTGTAAAACACCATCCATGAAGAATTAGTCAATGCCATTTTCCTTTTGCAACATTGTGTCACACAAATGTTTCAACATGAGTGTCTGAGCAACATCAACGTCTTCTTCAGGGTTAGCACGATGAACGCCGCGAGTATCTTTGCATTGACTTTGTATGGAGATACATTGTAACACATTCACCATTAGACTCCACCCACATGGGCTGTGCTTACATTTTAAAGACATCAAGCCATTTAACGAATGACAATTTAAATTAAGTCTGACAATTTGTACAAAAAAATAACAAAACTTTGTGTGTGCGTGCGCACGCGTGTGTGTGTGCGTGTGTGCGTGCGTGTGTGTGCGCGTGCGTGCGTGCGTGTGTGTGTGCGTGTGTGTGCGTGTGTGTGTGTGTGTGCGTGCGTGCGTGTGTGCGTGTGTGTGCGTGCGTGTGTCTGACACATCAGCTTTAATGAGCTGAGAGAGCGAATGGGGCATCAATGGAATCGATAGCAGAATGAACACATTGACACGTTAGACTCATTTGCTTTCTGACATTTCCCTCCGTGCAATTACGCGGCTTCAGATTTGCAAGTCGGATCTGATTAATGCACACGAGCCTGGCCGCTCGCCGCTCGCAGCCTGCTTTAGTATTCAGGAGGGGGGGACGTCTCAGATCCTCTTCAGTCTCTTGAGCCGGACTGAGTCTTTGTCTGCCTGGTGTGGACTGGAAGACATCGGCGGACATCGGACATCGATGACGGAGAAGAAGTGACACGCTGGACTTAACAAGTTTCTAATGCAATGGAACTGTGCATGAACAGAATTCCATTAAATAGTTCTAAATCAGGTTAAAACACACTTTCATTCAACTGCAGCGTACAAATGTAATAACCCAGGATTGTTCTTTGCAAACCGCAGCTCTGTGCTCGTGACGGAGCATTTTCCAAATGTGTTATTTTAACCATTTAAAATGGTATTAAGGCAGTAACTGAGGCAGTGTAAAGATTATTGTCTTTTTTTCCACTTAGAGGTGACTGATGTGATTGGTAGCCATATAAACAAGTACCTGGTAACTTGCTTTGTATTATATATCTCATGCTGTCGTTTATTTGAGCAGCAAATTACAGACGATTGATCCACAGGTTTATTGCGTCTAAGCAGAAACTCAACGATACACATTCATTTTCAGTGTGTTAGACACACACACACACGCACACACACACACACACACACCAAGTGATGTATCTAACATAAACCACAATATTTCAGTCCATGAAATGTTTGTATATATTCTCTATAAACAGATTCTGCATGGATCTGATTGTGTGCGCAACTGTCTTTATACCCAACTTCTTTTTTTCCCACTTTCATGAACGCAGCACTAGCTGCTCAATTAACTGTCACGATACAGTAGGAACATCGCGTCACGCAATGTTAGGAGCGATGGAAATGAAACGGAAGCAGAGACGAGCAACTGGAGGAGAAAATCTAACGCTGTCATCTATGAAATCCACTGTGTGGCGGCGGCGGAGCGAAGCTCGTCAATAAATCACAGAGCGTCTGCAAACATTGTTTAACTTCAGTCAAGAAGTCTGTTCACTGTCACAGTTCACGTGAAGACACGTTTACGTTTACGCCGACATCACAATAACATTTCAGTGGAACGACGAAGGACTTGGACTCACACCGACACAAAGAAATAAAAGCTCTTCGGCTGTATATACACATACATATATATATATATATATATATATATATATATACACATATATATATACATGTGTAACACAGTGTTAGATTGTGTTAGACTGTGTTAGATTGTGTTAGATTGTGTTAGACTGTGTTAGATTGTGTTAGATTGTGTTAGACAATCCCTGTTTTTAAAGAGCTAAAATCTTTTTGTCCTTTTGTCCTTGCTGGCAGCCATGTTTTTAATGAGCGCGAGCATGGCCGTCATAGGCCGTCCTGTCTTTTGTTGTGTGCGCCCCCAGCAGTTGGCACACAGAGCTTAGTCAGTGTCAGAACCTTCACACGGGATATTTAACTGTTGCTTTAAGTTGAAATGCTGTGGAATCATCGTGTCGTCATTTCGGAACTCATTTGCTTCCTTTCTCTCTGGGAAATAAATTATAGCATCTATTTCCACCAAGAATTGATTGAACTGAAAGGAAAATGATTGTTCATGTGTGTGCTATGTGGGTTGCACTAAAACAATCTTTCTTCACTGACTGATTAGTTAGCTTTACCATTAGTAATATTTTATTATTTTGCAGCTCAAAATTGTTTCAATATGATGACTATTATCTACAAATTCAATTTGTAAATAATAGTATTTGCATACATTCCCCATCCTTTTAAATCAATGTACACATGTACATTTTTAATGTGAATCACTTGTTCATAAAAACAAAAAGACAATGTTGCAAGAAAAAAAAAGAAAAATTATTTATACCCTGGAGGAAATTGATGCTTCATTATTTTTCAAAGCTGGAATCTATGGCTGCAGTGAAAAAATGTAATAGCGGCACAAATGTTTGGCTGAGGAGTGGCATTTTGGCATCACTCTGGGTGTGTGTGTGGCGCAGGTGGCTGAACCACCTTGTCCTTGTCACAGTGGGTGGTACCGGGGATGAGTTTGAGGGCTTTTTGGGATTCAGCCTGAAAGCTTTTGGAGCCCCATGAGAGCACATATGGACCCAGCCAGAAAACGTCTGGCCCTGGAAGTAGCTCCAACCATCTCTCCATGGCCCTGCTTGGCCTGCCCACTGATCCATCCTTCCATGAATGACTCTTTTCACCAGCCGCTGCCTCATTCCTCCCTCTCCCTCTCTGTCGACTCAGCCCCCTCATCCAAATGCCCCACTACAGTCCCTCTGTCTCGTTGTTCCAGCCCAGTGGTATCATCTGTCTCTGTGCCACTTGGAAACGCCCCACACAATTTGTGGCTAAGCAAACATTTAACTAAATGTATCCCATTCCAAATCTAGGATTACATCCTGCTGGTTCAATATTTGGGTGATTCTGAGTTACCCAGGCCCCTTAGACGATAGGTCAAGTTGGCCAAACACGCCCTCCATCCATCAGGGCTGCTAGAGAAGCACAAAGAGCGAGAGCATAACAAACGCAACACAGTTCAATAGCCAATAACTATGCTGTTCACACTTCTTTTTGTGCAGCAGGTAATGTCAATAAGTCTTTGGACAACGAGGGAAGACTTCCTCCTGCGTCTGAAGAGAAACAGGCCTTACCTCTACACCATCTTCTGTAAATCTATTGTTTTTTCTGTAGCATTCTGATGAACATTCTAAGTCTTCACTGTAAAACAATTCCTCTTTCATTAATAACTGTAAAGTACCGGAAGCTGCATTTGCCAGTACTTTACTGTCTAAGGGTAAAATAATGTAAATAATATTACAGTACTGTGCTGTACGGAATGTAAACTTTACAGTATAATATTGTGAGCAATTTAGCTGCCGTTACACCGTTATATAAATGTTCCTGCTGTAATCTCCATAAATTATTTATTGCTGTAAAAGGTATTACAGTACAGTAGAACAAGGTCTTCATTATCACGCTGCTAATTTGTTTTAGATGATTTAAAAAAAAGATCAACTATATATTCCAATATTAACATTGCTTATTAAAGTCAATGTATTACACTTTCAGCACCTGACAAATGCAAAGTTATTACATGTTTACAACAAAACATCTTCATGTCTTATGTACTCCCAATTCAGCATATTAAGGGATAGCCTGCGCACTGTGGCTACATTCATTCATTCATTCATTCATTCATTCATCCTCAAAAAGGCAGGGAACACTCTGTACAGGTGGTCATACAGACACACACCACATACAGAGACACACAAACACATACACAGACACACACCACATACAGAGACACACAACCACATACAGAGAAACACACCACATACAGAGACACACACCACATACAGAGAAACACACCACATACAGAGACACACAACCACATACAGACACACATGACATACAGAGACACACAACCACATACAGAGACACACACCACATACAGAGAAACACACCACATACACAGACACACACCACATACACAGACACACACCACATACAGAGACACACACCACATACACAGACACACACCACATACAGAGACACACAACCACATACACAGACACACACCACATACAGAGACACACCACATACAGACACACATGACATACAGAGACACACAACCACATACAGAGACACACACACCACATACAGAGACACACACCACATACAGAGACACACATATACACACACCACATACAGAGACACACACCAATCACACTGAAAGTAACTCATACTGACTACACAGACACAAAGAGTTATTACCTTAAAACATGAACAGCTTGCTGTTGTCTTCTTCTGGATCACCTTCCCCTGGCTGCTCTTTGTAAACTTCTCAGGGTTTAGAACAACAATGTGCCTAAAAATGGTTAAACAGTTAAATATTAGGTGAGTGAACCTCATCAAATCAATATGGCTGGTTAAATCTGTGTTTTCCACAGTCCTACTCTTTTATCTTTATGGTGATAAATGTGTCACCTGATGACTGAATCATTTCTAAAAACAGGAAAACCACATTTGGATTTTCATCTCCTTGAATTATGCAAATGAATTGCTCAAATTCTTAGTAGATATGTTATTATCTGTATGTAGTTTCCAGGTCTTCACATCAAACTAATACTCAGTGGTTTAACTTACTCTAAAACGTTGTCCTTTTAGCAGCTAAAGTGAACTATGCTAACATTAGCTGAAAACATGTGGCTAACAACAGGAAACATTAAGTAATACTTTGTACTCTCTTTGGTGTACGTCATTTACAGTGTCTGTGATCATAATCCCTCAGATTTCTATCATTTCTGGATCTTTCTGCCAGTAATCATATTGCCAGTAATTGTAATTCATGTCCATTTTCACTCACACATCACCACTTAAGTGCTGGAGACGTGGATTTAGGAGCAGATGGCTTTGAATCAGCAGATGACACGTCTACACAGAGTTTTGATCCAACTGAAAAGTATTTCAATATTTACATATTTGACAAAAAAGTGTAATTAAACAATAATTAATCTTATCTCCCTTACTAATTGATACATTGTGTGTGTGTGTGTGTGTGTGTGTACATATAGAAAATCACTTGCTGTGTGTACACATTAGCAGCTCTGATGTGGGCACATGATGGAACATGAAGGCCAAAAAGCACGACCACCTCCTGACTGTGTGGGTGAGAGAGGATCTGAAAACCGTCACGATCACCAGCAGCTCCAGGTCAGAGCATTCAGATCAGAAAAGAAATCCCTTCCCTGGACATGAACTGAGTCCTGCTGGCAGATGCACCTCGTTGACCTTTTCAACTATTTTTTCCCACTGAATTCACAGTGACAAGCATTTGAAGGCAACAACAACAACAACAACAACAACAACAACAACAACAACAGCAACAAACACAATCCTGGAAAGTATTCACTACATGCGAGTTCTTCAGGCTTTTGGGACTTGTTGATTAACACCATTCCCACTGTCAGAGGTTGTTCTGCCCTGTGGTGGGTGTGGTGTGAATAGTTATGTCACAAATGTGCCAGAAACCAAAGAAAACAACAACTCCTTCATAACAACTTTACAATGGTTAGTGTTTTATATCTTTTACTCCAGTTCCTTTTTTCAATTGATCAGAACGATGAAATAAAACTATCGAGTTCTTTCTCAAGTTGTAAAAAGTTACAGTTTTCACATCTTGATGCATCACTGTCAAGACAAACCCAGGACCAATGCAGAACTGAGCTGAAGCCAATGGAAATGACAGTCTTTAACCCATTTGTGCTGTTTTTCACCAGCAGTGGATTCATGACATGAAACATTTTCCTCTGGAATGAATGGACTTTATCACTAGTTTCAGGTCTTCTTCAATAAACCATGCACGTTTGGTAAATGATGGACCCAATTAAAGGCAGATAGACCAGAGTTACTCAGGTTCCACACCCACAGGTTCCTCTGGGTTCACATGACCAACATGGCACTGGCTCAAATACTAAATCCTGAGCTTTAAATCGGGGATGTCACAGTGCGTTGACATTTGCTTCTATGCAGTGCTCTTGAGACAGTCCAGGAGAACCATATCAGCTCTGGAGGATTTTCTGACACTATAATGATCTGGACCGTCTGTGTGGTGATAGAGACAAAGACATTGTGATCATTGTTCAATGAACAGGAACAACTCATGACCCTCTTGAGCTTTCTAGACAAACTGACCGCACAGCTGTGTGGGGTCACTGTGGTCACACCAGCATCCACTAGCCAGTCCCAATCAGCCAACAGTCTGACCCCAGGAGGAAGGGGTCATATGGATGGGGAGGCTGTGTGAACTGCAGGTTACACCATCTAAGAACAGTGAGTGTGACGTGTGACTCTGACTTCAGCGTGACACCAGCGTCAAAATCTCAGTGGAAGTTAAAAGATAGAATTCTTCCTAGTTCTGCGTGTGTGTATAATATTCTCTCATTATTGTCGATACTGACATGTGATATAATATCAACACACATTTATTTATGAAGCCCAGGTTGTGTTAGGAAAAAAACGATGATATAGTTAATTGTCAGTGTGGTTCAGTAGTGCATTTACACATACACATTAAATGTGTTAGAAAGAGGGACTGACATACTGTCTGTGCTGGCTACATGAAGCATGGCCGCGATGTGCCACCTGTGCTGAGAACCATGCTTGTGATGCCCGCTCTTATACTAAAAACATAGAACAATTGCAGCAAGATGGCAGACTATGCACCAAGTACATATAAAAGGCTAATTCCGAGCCAAAGAAAGATAACTTCTTTTTTATTTCAACGCTATTATACACTTATACAAACATACTAATGAGGAATATATTTACTTTCTGCCCAAAAATCCCCTAAATATCACACACTGGGCCCTTAAAAGAAGTGTCGATTTGTGGCAGCCATTTCAGTACATTATTATGCCATTTCCTAAATATTAGAGGATCAAATATTGCACCGCTCACACAAAGTAAAAAGAAAATGATGTCAAATGAACAAGAAGAAAAAACTTATTTTAGCCGCAGGTCAGGGTTGCAGCCTTTGTGTTGTGTTTGTGTCTTTGTGTTTGGCATGTGTAATGTTGCATTACTCTTCCCTTGGTCAACACAGGCCAAGAGAATTGGAAAAAATGACTTGCTGTGAAGAGGAAAAACTGCTTGTACTCAATTCTCTTTTAAGTCACTTTGAATCAAAGTGTCAGCTAAATGACATGTAATGTTAAGTGACAGACTGAATGATGTTCTTGTTACATGGTACGTTTCAAACGACGGCAGACAAACATCCATCAATTCTTACTGCTTTATGCTCCACATGAGGGTCCTGTGGAGCTGGAGCCAATCCCACCTTATGTAGGGCTAAAGGCAGAATCACAGGGTGAACAGTCACGCTCATGTTCACATCTACGCTCAATTTAGAGGGTCCAATTAACCTAATCCTCAATCTGTGGGTTAGGGCTAACCCTAAACTCCACACAGAAAAGCCCATGTTTGAACCAGGAACCTTCTTGCTTTAGTGGTCTGGATGCAGGGTGCTGTCACCTCGCACTTTCAAGAGGCGTGACCAATGGATGTAGATGAAAATGCATCTGTGTACAATTAGAAAGACCTGCAGCCAATCAGAACAATCATCCAGACGACGGCAGTGGCGACTGTTGCCTGTGGGAGCTCCGTAATGGAAGCAGCCAAACTGAAAGACAGCTGCTCTTCAGTGGCCGCTATGTTGGATTAAACAGAGTCTAGAGACTGAGGAGAACATTTACTATCAACACAGATCCACACTTCCATCACGATGACAGCTCGTTGCATTATAAACCAGGATCTGTTATCACAGCTTCTCCCTCCCCCTCTCCATCAAAGAAAAATCAATCTTTATAATTTTACAAGATCAGGACAAATCTGCTGCAATGCTGTTGTTATTAAAACAATAAAAACATCACAGAGACAGGTATTTGCTGGGAGCCCGACTGGATTAAAGGTCCTGTTTTCTCTTTATCTCTCTGTTGTTGCTTCTTCTCCCTCTAATTCCCACTTTCTCCTCCCAGTCATATTATAAGCCTCGCTGTAAAAGACGTTATATAGGCCCCAGTCCTTAATATCACTGGCTGGCTTTAAGTAATGGCATAAATAAAAAGGACGTTGATGTATGAGCGGGCTTTCGCGGAGGAAGGGGTGGGTAGACGAGCTCATGTCATAAGGAATCATGGTGGACTGTAGGGTATTTATTATGATTCACTATCAGCAGGCTGATCCTTTGAAGGGTCTATGAGGACGGTGAGAATCAGCGTTTAGACATCACATAAAGTCTTACTGGCCACATTATTAGGTACACCTCTGGACCCTCATTCTTCATGGCATAGATTTAGCTATTTTCCATGTTGAGCTATGTCATCATGCAACAACACAACAACAGCTGAGCTAATGCTCATTTAGTGCTAGAGAGCTCCAGACATCACATAAATGCTTTAGTCTCAAATATTACTCTTCAGTTTGTCATTCACTCACTTTCATATCTACGTGCACTCACCTTTCATAGTCATTCACACGCTGCCACACAGCCGCCAGGAGCAATGTGGGCTTAAGTGGCATTTAGAAAACACTGACATGTAGACTAGCAACCCGGGAATCAAACCCACAACCCTACAGATGATTCACTGTATATATATATATAAAAATAATTATTATAATAATTGTTACATTAATAAAAGGGCTGCTAGTGTAAGAGTATTAATGACATAGAGCAGTCAGTCAGAGTGGGATGAAATAAACACTCCAACCTTGTGTTCTTTATGTAATAATGTTATGTTTTTAACTGCAGAGCTTTACCTGTAAGTCCTTCTCTTAACAGCTTCCTGTCTACATTTTTTTGAAGGATCAAATGTAATTTTTTGTGATGGTATATGATCACCCAAGTATATGTTGGTATGACATTTTCAACAAATTCCCATCTCTGATAAAAAAAATCAAAAAAAAATCATATATCTGTCAAAACTCATTGGATTTGAACAAATACCACAGGTGACAAAGTGTTAACGTGTTGGCAGAGGTCTGCACTCTCTATATTATGATATATTATATCTGTGCATGTCTGATATTAAAGAAGAACAGAATGGTTGGACTGCAACTTTTACTCGTTTCTCTTATGTGATCGTTTTTTCCTCTGAAAGCTTCTCTCAGTTGAGAAAAGCGACATTAGACCACACAGGCCGTCATGTCAGGTCCAAACTCGTTATCTCCTCGGGGAGACCTTGGCTAACAGGGACCTAACGACTTCCCTTAACAACACGTCTCCATGGAGATAACCGGACATCATCTTGAAACTCGTGACTGCAGTGCCTGATGGCCGGGAGGACAATTTAAGGCCATTTCATGTCCACACAATCCTCGCATGTGCACAAACCTAATGTGTGTGTATGTCACACGTGCACACACACACACACACACACACACATACACAGAAAGAGTCATGTACAGTATCGCTCTACTCCGATGTAATGACCACATTTTGCAGACAGCCAGAATTGGGACTATTTGCACGGGCCTCTCAGGTAATCTGTCAGCAGATACTGACGAGTAATCTGCAGAAATGATTAGTGCAGTGACAGTTTATCCTGTCATTTCCCCTTTTTGCTGTAAGTGAGAGGTGACACTCGGTGTCATAAACATCAGCAGTCATCACAGAGCCATAGAATACTGACTAAGTGCCAGATTCAAGTTATGGGGTGAAAACAATCAGGTTTTCTCAAAGTAGAACAGTAGGACAGTGACCCAGCAAAGAGTGAGTTCTCAACAAATCACGGATCAGTTCATGCAAAGTTCTTTTATCTGGGCCGTTGAAAAAAAGAAAGAAAAAAGAACAGCCATGTGGCTGAAGGATGTGTTGCAGCAGGTGCTGTGGCTTCAAAAATGCCTTGGAGAAGCAGGAACCTTGTGCACCTGCAGTAGCAGGACTGCACATGCAAACAATGGACAAACATGACGTTTAAATGGCTGCTCTCTTACTTTACTTTTTATTTTTGATGAGCATAATATAAAATGAAGAGGTTTCAGGCTGCGTGTCTCTGACAGACTGACGAGCTCTCTGCTTATCATTCAAAGAAGTAAATAACTGCAATAATACAGAAAACAGGTGCGTCTGTACGACAAGAGCAGCAGCAAAAACATGCAGAGCTGAACGTTTGGGAGCATTTGACCAAATATCCGAGTGAATGTCCGAGTTGAAGAACGGCTCTTTATTCACATACTGCAGCCTCTCTTATTGTTGTGCGGCTCTCACCATAAGAGGAATAACTCCTAATATGCAGGTGACAGAGATATATAATGTAAACACACAACACTCGGCTCTACTCGCCTCGGCACAGGAAGAAACCTGCCGCTCTCTCCGCTGTAGATCAGATAAAAAGACTGAACAATCCTAAAAACGTGGGTTCATTTCCAACAATTACCAGGGAAATGTCTAAAATCTCAATGTTTTACGTTTAGTTTGTGTCTGACAGGGTGGGGGCGTGGCATCGTCCATCGGCACAAAGTGCTGATTAGTCAACTAATCGCAAAAATAATCAGTGACGATGATTGAAATAATCATTTGTGGCAGACCTAATCTGCTGACACCTGATTACTGACTCCATCTCCAGCCATGTTGAAACAATTCTGGCTAAATTAATCAATTAAAATAATATCACAAACATTAGCAAAATATAATTAGACAAAACATAGGTAAGGCTCTAAAATAATAGTGTCAACAATAACATGAGTCCATAACATTTCTTTTAACTCTAACTCATTTACATTTCAATAAAACAATCCATTAAACACATTCATCACAAAGAAAGTGATTATTCAACAAAAAAGTTAGGACTCATCAATGTAACGTAATGTAATATAAAAGGACTCATCAATGTAATGTAATGTAATATAAAAGGACTCATCAATGTAACGTAATGTAATATAATATAAAAGGACTCATCAGACGCATGCAGGACGCTCTCTCTCATCCACGTGCACACGTACGCACGCACGCACGCACACATGCACGCGCGGCTAGCGTTAGCTGCTAGTTTTAAGCCAATAGCTCGTTCCCTGACGACCAAACTCTCTCACACGCACACAATGCTCACGCCACTCACACCAAGCTTAATTCTAACAGTTTTAACATGTTTACAACAAAATGAGACACTTTGTTGAAACTTAGCACACGAGCCGCGGGAAACAAACTTACCTCCAGCCATGTTGAAACGATTCATGCGCGCTCCCATACCTACGCATGCACGCGATTATGTCACGGTCCTATCACGGCCACACACACGCAAAGACTGCACTACAATAATAGATAATAGACTAGATTTCCGCAATTCCGTGCCGAAATTTCGAGTGTGCCTGCAGTTCTTGCGGTATGTGTCTTCGCGTGCAGGACTTGTGCTGGTAAAGGATTGAGTGGTACACCCTTTGAAAGAGAATAACTCATAAACCCCTCCCACTCCCTGATGCCCCCTCCCCCTTCCGAACACCTGCGTTATAAAATCTAAAAATGTGGATTGAACCTTTAAAAGCATTTAGACAGAGTGGTATTTTGGTGGACTCACCCTTTAAAAACACCAAGTTTTAGAGGAGATAACAAGACGGATCAGAGAGGACTCAGACGCAGAGGCCTTTTAATTGTCTTTATTGGCACTCGTAAACAATTCTCAAGGCAGGTCCTCTTTACTGAGGAAAAACAAAAGCGTGGCTATGAAAACCTATAACAAATTGCGAGCGCAACGCTCTACAAGAGAAACGTTGTGGAACTATAAACGTGGAACAAAAAAATCACTCCGAAGAGGAAACATACTCGGACTAAGGTTATCATGTAAAACTTAAACAGAAAACTCTCCTAACGGAGGAAAACACGGCTCTAAACACTTCAAAACAAAAGCTAACTCAAAAGCACAATCCTAATGATTGGCGATCCTTAACCAACTAAGAATGAGATAAAAAACAAAACGCAATCTAAATGATTGGATCTAACTAATAAAAGGTAAGTCACAAGCCTAGTGATTGGAGTTCCTAAAAGGCTGTGAAAATTAACAAACAAAAAATCTCTCCCAAGGAGGAAAACAAAAGCTATAAATCTTAACTAAGGTATCAGCTAACAGGCTATGATAAGAAAACTTACAAAATAAAGCATCGCTCACCAAGAGGATCAAAAACTTGAGGATTCTGGGGCTGTGACGAGGCGCTATGGTGATCAGGCATGGACGAAAACACACTGGCACTGAAACAGTGGAACAGGGAGTTTTTATAGTCCACATGGCTTAATTGTCAGCAGGTGTGTGTAATCAGGGCCGGCAGAGGAGGGGGCGGGGCAAACTGCTGGAGTGACAGGAGAGAGGGAGAGAGAGAGATTCACAATCCCCTCTGTTTCCCATTCTCACAGAGAAAACAGCATGTTTTAAAGTTGTCATATCTCAAGAACGGTTGATGATAGAGATAAAATTTTTGGTTTGTGAGCGCCAGGAGGCTTTCAGCAGCTCCCATCTCAAAATTTGTGACAAACGGGCGTGAATTGACAGAGAAATCACAGTTTTAAAATCACCCTCATCTTGATTTTCCACAACTCCAAAGCAGACATTTTAACATGGGAGTGAATTGAGACTGTGACCAGAGTTCTCTGTGCTTTGAGGTGATTTTAAGAAAAACTACAAGTCATATGAACATGACAAACACACACAGGGTTAGACGACAACCATGGCAACATTTTGATGTAAAAATTGTCTCTGTAGGTTGGAAATTGTGGGCAGGAGAAGAGTTTGTTTAGAAGTTTTTCTGATTATTTTGCTGGATCTTGCTAGAGTGTGTCACTCTAGCTCACACCTAACGACCACACACACACCCATTATAAAATCAGAAAGCTTTGAAAAAAAGTACAAAACTTAAACTGCGATAGTTCAAAAACCGTAACATGTATCAAAATGTCGACTTAGGTCAGAAAAGTCCCAAGTCTTGTGACCCGTTTAAACTTCCAACCACGTTTCTACGTTAAAGTATGACGACACTGTGATGCTCCAAAGCGGGCTTGGTTTTTTTCGGTCTCCCATCCACTTCAATGTTAATTTTTGTTCAGTTTTTTGTAAATATTATCCCAATGGTTATATGAAAATCTTAGAAAAGTCATAGCACACCATTCCCGGTCAAGGCGCACATTTTGATATAACTTGTGTTGGGGGTTTCTCAAAGATGCAGGAGGAGTAGCGTGCCGAAATAACGGGAGGGCGCGAGAATAAAAAGCAGAATAAACGCGCACGATTACAAGAGATGCCTTGCAGCGCAAGGCATTCTAGTGAGAACCCTAGGGTTCTCACTAGAATGCCTTGCAGCTGCAGGCACTAATAATAGATCATAGATCATAGATCATAGATATGGAGATGACAGGAAAACATATTCATAAAAACACAAAGAGAGATTTCGGTGTAATTGAAAGGTCTTATCATAACAACTCTGTTACACTTAAAATACATAACTACGAATGTACATAAGTGCATCACAACAATGTTAAAGTAAATATTAGTGTTATATAATCACGTTCGTGTTAACTGTGTATAAACTGTATATATATTAAACATGAACATGAAACTCACACAGCAGAAGTATGAGGTGTCGTTTTGACAAAGGACAAATGTGTAAAGAAAGAAATAAGTAAATGAATGAATAATGCAAATAAAGAATAAATAAATAAATAAATGAATAAATATAGAAATAATTACAGAAATAATTAAAATAATCTTTTTATTTATTCATTCATTCATTATATCAGGCAAAGTAGTCAAACTAAATCATCTCATGCCTGTAACCAACCCTGCTGCTGACTGAACCCCAGACCCTCTTCCCTCATTAGCATACAACACTGAATAAATACAATGATGATTACAATGATTTCTGTAATTATGTCAGTTTTCATTTGTGAATTGATTCACAAATCAAAATGTCCTCCAGAGCACGATCCAATGATCTGAATTCTGATCAAACAAAGATGCCCGTGGACGAGGGACACGTGTCTCCACACACAGCTCACCACTGTCACCATCCAATGAAGTGACAGACAGACAGTGGTGCACAGTCCATCATGAGCGGGTTTGAACTTGCAACTTAAAGTGCCCTTAGATTGTTGTTATAGTTGAACCTTTGTGAGGAACTAAGTGAGTCTAATGTGAGTCTCTCAAGCTGGTTCATGGTTAAGAAGACACACACAGCACAGAGCAGTCACCTGTGACCATCACTCTATGAACTTTACTTAAAAACTATTCAACTGGACTGCTCTCCTTTGTCCCATGATAGAGGCAACAGCAGGGCAACAGCGGGGCAACAGTGGGGCAACAGCAGCCACACTGAAAGAGCATAATCCAGTATCCTCATCAGTCCAAAAATGCACTGGATCAACATCATTTTAGGTCCGGACGAACTGTAATTCACCTTCTGACCACATTACATTTTATATATATATTCTAACAGAAGACAAACACAATACTTGTCTTTTTTCTAAAGTTCCTGTACGTGACAGTGCCTTCATAAAACTTGAACTGTCCCTTTAAGCTGCAGAGCTGTCACAGTGTGGATGGAGCTGGTGGTGACTTGAAAGGGAATGGAATCAGACAGCTGCGCTGAACGTGACAGACATTCACTGTTCACCTCCCATTTCCCCTCACTGGAGGTATGAGAGGCACACGTGCACGCACACACACACACACACGTGCACACACACACACACACACACAGAAGTCAGCCTCAGTTCAGAGCCCCCCATGCTTTTCTTGTGTTTAAATGAGACACATCCAAAGGCTGCTAATTTCCAAGGAAATGGCACAGCCAGCTCTTTGTCCTGCTTCCATTAGGAGTGTATGAGAAGGTGGCAAGAACAGGGCTTCACATGCCGATCTGGAAAAAAGAAAGGAGAAAAGAAAAGCTCTTTCATGTCTGCAGTCTGACAAAGTAGCACTCCCGGCGCTCCAGTAAATGGAAGATATCACAGGCATTATATTCCTGATGCTCATTAACGGCACACAGCCAAGAGAAAAATCAATTGCCTCTCTGATGCACAGTTGCATGTCTCTGCTCAGAAGGAGCAGAAAAACACACTCTGAGATGAGATGGAATTGAAATGGCTCTTTTGTTATTCAAGCTGAAGGTAATATGATAACAACAGGCCTGCGTACATCACGCCACACACGATATTTGTCATAACACAACTCTTCCAGTCTGCGGGAACAATGGGGCACTTTCCCACTTTCTGACTTTACCCACTAATTGTTATGAAAACATAATTGTTCTATGACAGTGAAAAAATAATCATTCACAAATGATCAATTCACTTCCATATATGTGTTTTTATATATTATCTTTAATACTTCATATTATAATGTCAATGTGAATATATACATACATAAATGTAAGAAAGGGAAAATGAACATCAAAATAAATATTAAACATTTGTAACATTGGGAATGATTTCATTAATATAGTAGGGCTGCTGTGGCTCAGAGGGCAGAGTTTGTCAGGTTGGTGGTTTGATTCCCATCTCCTCACACTGTAAAGAACATTGAGAGTGGATTCAGAGACATTTAGAGACCGTTTGCAACAGTTTTCTGGGTTTTTTTTATATTCTGAATACGTCTGTCAGTTTAAACTTGTAACACAGTATCTTTTTGTCTTAGTCATTATGTACTTACTAGACTCTAGTAAGTACATAATATCTATCTATCTAGTAACTAGAGTATAATGTACAGCGATGTTGATACCGATGCTTTCTCATACTTTTAAACTACTTTCATTCATTCTAAAAAAATAAATAAACAACGGAAATACTGTTTAATTTATTCATTTCATTCAAGTGAATTTACAGTAACACAGAAGGAGGCAATAATCACTTTCATCAGTTCACTTGGCACAAGACACAGGGGATATGGGGAATATAATCCAATAATGACGGCAAAGCAATCCAAAGGGTTTGAGCAGATATGGTCAGGAAAACACAGTGAGAACACTGGGGTGCTACAGAGAGTCTGGCAGAGGGCAGATAAATATACTGCTGCTGATTAAAGACAATGAGCCGCAGGTGGGGAGCAGATCATTGGACTGAGGTCATGTGATTGTCGTACATACGGACAGGATTTTTCATCCCGAGCATCATATTCTGCCGCTCTGTCACTGAGAGACGCACTGGGCTGTAAACCAAGGAAGATCAGCACTAAAGTAAAAGTCAGCGTGTGAGGACAAGGTTAGGACACTTCTTATGGACATAACTCAGCATGTGGCTGATTCCACTGTAAGACATGATATATATATTATTATTTCTTTAAATATAAGTATGGAAATCAGGTGTAACCAGAAAAGATGGTAGATGGTAAAGAGCAGGTGACACTGGGTGGATTTAAAAGGTTAAAAACCATCCATCTCCATCAGCAGCAGCATCAGCAGCAGCGTGTGTTCACCTGTTCACTGATATGAGAGAGTGCAGTGTCTGAAATGAGGTGGACTTCCACAAACACATATTTCTCAGCAGGTCTCTGTCTGAGTAATTCTTCATTTGACCTCAGCTGTGCAGCTCTGTCCCAGCAGCTTTACTCCCTTAATATAATAATTACACCTACATGGAGGATGATAGATGCAGTGATGTGGTGGGAGTAAACCCCGCGGCACAATGGATCTCAGCCAAAGAGCAGGGACGCCCTGTAAACACGACATTAGGGTTTTCTGCTTCATCATTTCTTTGTAGAAAACTACACTGTGCCTCACTGTCTCACGATAATGACACTTGAAGACTTTAACCTCATAAAAGGAGGAGTTACAGTGTGGTTTGTGCACTGTGCCAGGTCTCAGCTCGCTCTCTGTCCAGAAAAACAACTTGAGACACAGACACTTGCTCTCAGTTATAACACTGATGTCATGAGAACGTTCTCGCTGTCGCTTTAACCGTGAAACAGCTTTTTTTCTGATTGGAAACAGACATTCTATTTTGAAAAATGCACAAAAATCATCACTTTTACATCAGAGGTGCAGGCTTTAAATAAGCATTCCAGCACAGATCCTAAACTTGTCTCTTGAGCCTCTTTCACACTACAATTACCAAAGTTTATTAACACCATTTCCATGGTAAGTGGTTGTTCTCACCTGTTTCTTTTTGTCTTGATTTGCAGGCGTGAAGTGAGCCGATAGTGTCCGGTACTCACTTCTTCATTTGACTGTATCGAGAACCACCTGAGAAGATATTGAGCATCATCATCGTCACCAACGTTAAGATACAGTGGGCCGAGCAAAGAGAAGCTACTTTTCACACGAGGCAGATTCATTCCTAATAAGATCATTTGCTCTCTCATCATCCTCCTCTTCCTCACATATACTTCACACACTGGTGAAGCCCAATTTAGATTAAGATGGAGCAGAAGACTCAAATATTCTCCTTTAATTTGTTATTATTATTATGATCACTAGCAGTAGTATTATTGTCATTATTTGTATGTGATAATTAAAGTTTATATCTGTATCATTGTTTTAATCAAAAATCTCTGCTGCTGCTTGTATAAATGACATTGTACTACAGTATAATGTTTCAATGTTTTGTCACTGACAAAAATGTTCAACTGAAAGATAAAACACAAACATTAAAAAATTACAATCTCACAATCACAATTGTTTTATTTTGTTTTTGATATTTTTATGCATAATGATGTTTTTTTCAATTTCAATCTTTAGATCTGTGACAGTTTTTTTTACGATGTCACTGGTTTTCAGTTTCAACTTGCTGTCACTCTTTTGACGTGTGGAGGAGGGGCTTGAGGGGAGGGACAAGGAGGGCGCGATGTGCGTATAATTTTCATACCAGAGCCAGGTGGACCAGGGGCCCAGTGGCTCATAATCTGACCCAGGTCCAGATTATTACCACATCAGCATCACAGGTGCAGGGGAGCCCGCATCAGAAACATCACATTTCAGGTTGAAGGCTTTCAGTCACAAGAGCTACGTCGCACGCCGTGTGTCTTTAAACAGACTTAGTGAGAAAACAGTGGGAGAAAAAGTAACTCTTGTTCATTTTTATACAACAGTGAAGACGGGGAGTCGTAATTAGAGCTAATTAGTACTCATTTGCATGTCTGTGATAAGGCCCAGCATGGTCACAGTGTGAGTTCACTATGAGTTTTGGCCTTTATCTGGAAACACGGAGCCTCATTTGTGCACTGGCAGGCAGACGATGACGGTAACTGAAATGTTACTGCGACATATCGATGCATCAGCTGTGTTCACTCACGTGTGTGTGTGTGTGTGTGAGTCAAACAGTGGAGGATGCTGTTTCCCAGCAGCAGCCAGTCTCCACATCACTTTCTGTAGTAAAAGATTTATATTGGTTACATATCTTAATAATATCATTAATATACGAGTGACCATATTGCTAATGTACTGTCAGTTTTAGTGATCTTCTCCAAACATAAGCTGCTGTTTAATGTAAAAGTTCACATGAACAGATCCACATTATTCTAATGACTGTCCTTTAAATATGAAGCTTGTGTGTGGAGATAGTTGTTGGTCAGCTGCAGCTGCTCAGAGTTGATCTTCTTAATACGTCCCTATTGTTTTAGGTCTTCCATCCTGCTTTAATTCTAGGAGAAGTGACAGGCTATTTAAATGAATGCATCTTAATGTTGCACCATTACATCTATGGAGACCTGCAGTGTAATTATCAATCGTCAGTTACATCTGCAGGCTGCAAAATGCCTCAGTGGAATTTATTGGATGCTTCAGAAGTGCACTGAAAGTTGGCATTAAATTGAAATACATACCATAATATCACCATTGAACCCCTCCTTCTCCTTCTGTCTTAATAAAACATATTACAATGATATTGTCGGTGTATTTTAACTGACGACATTAGTATTAATATGAACAGTCTTACTTGAGTGAAGTGCTTTTGAATTATACTCCTCAAAAGTTTTCACCTGAAAAAAAAAGCATGAGTTTGGAGTCCTTAGTCATAGTTAGTTGCCACTAATCACATTTTATGACGTTTTTATCAATTCTATAATTCTATGAATTTGCGTTTCACAACATGTTAAGTACAGTTAATGATATCATTATAATTATATGTAAAGCATCTCTCACTTATTGTATTTTGAGTTCCTACATGAAGTTGACTTTTAGATCTACAACATCAGAAGAACATCAGTGTTCATGCAACAACATTTCCACCTGTTTGACATGGTGTTGGGTCAGTAAGTGTATTGCACATGTGTGTAGTCAAGGATTACTATCACAGCTTGTTTCAGTTAATGCTCCAAGGAACAAGAAATGCTTTGTCTGTGGCTCCCTGTGTCCACACGCTGTCAAACCACGCCAACACTTTCAAGGGAACATCACAAACTCATTTGGATTAAGTGTTGTACAGTGTGTGAGCTGAAGTAAAAACTGCTTATATTGCACACTTTGATAAATTCATCATTTCATTTCATTCATTCATTCATATTATTATCCACACCAGTTTCACATGTTCCTGCAACACTTTTAAGAAAGAAACAAACACTCTGTTTACAGATTTGAGAAGGAACAAAAAAAGGAAGTGGGACCCGTAGCTATTTCCTCCTTCTAAAATAAGGTCTGTAGCCTGGTCTGTGGTCTGTAGGTAAGGTCTGTGGTCTGTAGGTAAGGTCTGTGGTCTGTAGCCTGGTCTGTAGCCTGGTATGTGGTCTGTAGGTAAGGTATGTGGTCTGTAGGTAAGGTCTGTGGTCTGTAGCCTGGTCTGTGGTCTGTGGTCTGTAGAAAAAGGTCTGTGGTCTGTAGCCTGGTCTGTAGCCTGGTCTGGGGTCTGTAGGTAAGGTCTGTGGTCTGTAGCCTGGTCTGTAGCCTGTAGCCTGGTATGTGGTCTGTAGCCTGGTCTGTGGTCTGTAGCCTGGTCTGTGGTCTGTAGCCTGGTCTGTAGCCTGGTCTGTAGCCTGTAGCCTGGTCTGTGGTCTGTGGTCTGTAGCCTGTAGCCTGTAGCCTGGTCTGTGGTCTGTGGTCTGTAGCCTGGTCTGTAGCCTGGTCTATGGTCTGTAGGTAAGGTCTGTGGTCTGTAGCTGGTCTGTAGCCTGTAGCCTGGTCTGTGGTCTGTGGTCTGTAGCCTGTAGCCTGGTCTGTGGTCTGTGGTCTGTAGCCTGGTCTGTAGCCTGGTCTATGGTCTGTAGGTAAGGTCTGTGGTCTGTAGCTGGTCTGTGGTCTGTGGTCTGTAGGTGAGCTGTAATAAGGTGCAGCAGCTCGGACAGCTAAGGGCTGAGTGGAGTCTTTGTGGTTGTGTGTTTTGTTGAATCCATCATCAGGGTTTTTGAACGTCACCTCTGTTTGTTCATGAAGGTTCATGAAGGTTCATGAAGGTTCATGAAGGTTCATGAAGGTTGAGTGAGCAAGTGACGGAGCATGAAGCTGACTGCTATATTTCACACTGTCAGGACATATTCACACACTGGAGCAGCCACAGGACTCTACTGACATTATACGGGGCTCTCACATCTCATTTCAAATTTAGAAAACTAAAAACTTTTGCAACTGAAGAAAAATAGATTAGGATATTTCATTTCTCCCACTTGAGCATGAACCAGAAGTTGTCAACCAGCTTGATTTCAGTTTGCACATTAAATCATTCCGTGTTTATTTGAGCACAAAATCTACATAAAACACTTTTTCTCTTCAGTGGTGATTATAAAATGATACACTAATTAATAATGACTGTTTAATCAGAGGCTTTCTTTGGTACTGAAATATGTAGTTTTATTACATACATTTTATGTTGTTTCCAGGAATGAAAAGTTTACTTGTTTCCTGGATTTTCAAGTGAAATCTGGTTGATGTGTAGATTTGATCTGAGATGAATTATTTGGATGCTAAAAAACTGAGGTTTCTCCAATAAATAAAGCTCATACACTGAAGTTTTGATTAGACAAACACTGTCAAACAGGAAGATGAAGAGAAGTTTGTGAAATGCTCACTCCTCAACACCAAACACCAAAAAAAGTAAGTCATTGGATTTTACAGAGGACACAGGAGCTGCTCATAGACTAAAGCAGGTGTGGATTATATTTAAGTTAAGTTAAGTGCTTTAATACGTCACAAAAACCCTTACTGTCAACTTTAAAGCTGAAGGAGATCTAATCTTCACCTCAACTCTGTCCAAATTCTCAAAAGTGATGAAAACACTGTCACCTTTATGTTTAAATCAGTAGAAAAGACTTTCATGGTTTAGAAAACACTTGCCAAATATAGATGTGTTTCTTTAGCATGAAAGTGCTACTGGCCAACGCCAGAGGGGCCACGCAGCATTCAGAGCTGGAATTTGCTGTTTCTCTTTGTCTGACTCCCTCTCACCTTCCGGAACTCCAACCTACCTCTCTCTCTGTCTGTCTGTCTGTCTGTCTGTCATCGGCGTCGCCCTCCCTGTCGTGCTGATTGAACGTCCATAACAAATTGGATTTGTCCTGATCTCTCCAGCTGGCAGTCACTTTGCTACAAGGATGCCTGTGCATGGTTGTGTGAGTACGAGGGAGAGAAAGACAAGGACAGAAGAGAGAATGGGTTGAATAAAAACCATGAGGAGATTTGATTTCATTAGGCATCTCACCAACACATATTTAGGAGCAGTGAGAGGTGACTGAGTGGTGAGAGGACAGGGAATTATATGTGTTTTTAAAAGAGATGGAGGAGGATGTGCAACAGAAGAATCGGAATCTTGGATCAGATTCAAATGTAATTCCTTTCATATTCTGGTATAAAACACTGAAGTAACTGAAGTATTTATGGACATCTGCAAATATTTTGTTTCGAATTGGCTTTTTGTCCACATGGAGTCAGAAAACGCACAAGAAATCATGAAACACCACCTTTGTGTTTTTGTGTAACCCTAACCAACAATGATGTCACAGACTCCAGTAGTTTTATGTGCGTGCTCTACTGTATGTCTTGTCTGTTTTTTTTCTGGAACAGTTTTCTTTTCTTCTCTCTTTATTTTGCAATTCAACACTTTTTTCACCTGAAATCTCTAAAGACAGGACGTGTCTCGTGTCTTTTCAGACTGCCTTGTTCCTGGCGAGGTTTCAGTCCTTCACAGGACCAACAACCTTCCACTCTCACATTCACAGAGTGCCCAGGTAACCACTGCATGTTTCTGGACTGTGGGAGGAAACCCACGCGTACATGAAGAGAACATGCAAACTCCATGCAGAAAGACCCTGTGTGGGACCTGAGGCAACAGTGCCAGCCACTACCCTGCCGTGTGGCCCGTGTTAGATTTCAACGCAGGTTAAATGTCAATCACGTGTGCAGAGGTGATGTTGTCGTTTGTCACCTGATCAGAACAACGAGCCCCATCAGGTGTGTGTGTGTGTGTGTGTGTGTGTGTGTCTCCTCTGTGTTGCATGCAGAAGGGCAGGTGTGTGTTAGTGCAATCCACTGTGTTGGATTAGTATTCCCTGCACGTCTCTGTGTCTGAAAAGGTTCAATGTACTACCGGGGATTAGAGAGCTGGGTGGTGCTGATAAAACCACACACACACACACACACACACACACACACACACACACACACACACACCCTTTTTTCTCTTCTCATTTCTCCATGTAGCTTATTGGACGTCTGCGGTCTTATTTTAAGTGTGTGTGTGTGTGTGTGTGTGTGCCTGGGTCATATCCAGCATTACTGAACATTAAAATAAACATTCTGATAGAAATATCTGGGTTCTGCGACAGGATTACAGATTATACATGTTACAGTCGCACAGTGAGAAAACTTTGTCCTTCCTGTTTGGACATGTTCCCTCTGTCCTCTGTCCTCTGTCTTTGAAAACACGTCAATGTTACAGCTGGTCCTAGTGTGTCTTTGATAATGTTGTCAATCAACAAACAAACCAACATAAATTAATGAATGAAGGGATAATTGTGTGGTGTTTGGTGACATTTTGACGGACACTAAAGGAAGAGAAGACGAACTTCTTCTTCTAACGTATGTAGTAATGTAGCCTGATGGTAAAGCTGCTCATTTAGTGTTATTGTGGCGTTATGTGAACAGCAGGAGCAAGTTAACATGAATCCTCCATCTTCACAAACAACTCGTGGTTCAGTGAAACAACAGATTAAAAAAAGTGGAGCTTAGAGCAGCAGATTAACACGACTAACACATCATCACAGGCTGAAAAGGCCTCGTTGTTTCTGTCACAAACTCAATCTCTTCATCTTTTCTCCTTGATTTCCTTCTTCCATTCCTCATTCCGTCTGCTCCCCACCCCTCCATCTCTGTCTCTCTCTCTTCTTTCTTGCTGATTCCACCTGACTCAGTGCAGGTCAAGAGTGTTACATGGCAGTGAAGAGGAGATAATCCCACATATTAAAGCCTGTAAAAGCTGCTAATACCAGATCAAATAGTGAGGTATTCAGTGGCGGAGAGGCACGTCTGTCTGCGGCTGATCACTATCGCGGCTGAAAAGATGGACATGCTGTTTTCTAAGCCTTTGTCATTCACACAGAGGAAAGCACAGTTCTCTTTCACTGAGGGCACATGAGACCGTCGCTCTACAACTATTATTGTTCTTACATTACATTTGTGACAGACACACACAGAAAATAGTGTCAATTTAAAAAAAGTTGATTTAAAAATGGTCACATGTCAGTGTGTGCAGGAAAAAGATGCCTCAATTATCAATTATCTGTCCTGGGAACATTTTTATTTATTTTAAAAATAACTCTACTTGATCCAAACATGGGGCACACGGAGGAGTAGTGGTTAGCACTGATGCCTCTCAGCAAGAAGGTCAGTGTGAATGTTCCATGGGTAATTAACATGCTGAGGTTAACTGGACACCGTATAGGTGTGAGTGTGAGAGTGAATGATTGATTGTCCTGTGACGGACAGGCGACCTGTCCACAGTGTGACCCCGCCTTCCACCCTCTGTCAGCTTGGATTGTTTCCAGCCCCCCGCGACCCTCACATGGAGGATGAAGTGGTAGACAATGAATGAATGAATGATCTTAAGATGCCCAACACAAACATTAAGACCAAATATTCACAAAGTTGTACTCGATGATTCACTCTTTTAATTCTTTAAACTCCTAAAATAGTTCCAAAATCTAAAATACGCTTCTCTAAACTTTTACTAAAGTGAAAATGCACTGAGCCACTTGGGGGCGGAGCTTTACTGAAATGGCTGACAGGAAGTGTGCGATGTATCGGCTGCATCGTTTGCATTTCACGTCATGAAAAAATGTGATTAACAATATAAGCATAATAAACATGTACTGACAATGTAGCATATGTTTGGGTTAGAGACACATTAATGTTTTTACATCACAAAGAGAATGTTAAAAATCATGATATATCATGGTTCCTGGAGTGACTGCTGACGAGACAGCATTCACAGATCATGGAAATTGGCCACAATTGATGTAATGTGAGTGCTTTTTATAATGATGTGTGATAAATATATATATATATATATATATATTCTCCCCTTCTTACAGAAAACCCACTGATTGTCAGTGGATTCAACACTGAAACCCGGCTGAGTGTTCAATCACTGGATAGAAAAGAAAGCATTAGAGGCAGTGACACGACGTTAGATGACAAAAATGCTAATGCCGCTCTTGTTTCCACTATCATTGTACTAACCCAGATTTAAATGCATTAAGTGGATGCATGTATAAACATGTTGTTAAACATCTGGAGATGTTAATTGACAGGCGAGTGCCATTACACATGATAGGACAATAAAGTAGGTCGTCTGAATCCTAAAACCTGTGGGCGGGTTTGAAAAACCCATTTGTGTCAAGAGCTCGACACAAACAGGAAGCTGACAATCACTTCTGTGCGACCAGCCGTTTCATTATAGTAATTCTGTGAAGTATTGGACTGTATGGAGAACACAGGGAAGAGTGTTTTCATGTGGTGCTGTATTTAGTGTGTGTGTGTGTGTGTGTGTGTGTGTGAAATAAATGATCAATGTAATACTATTTTAGTGATTGGTGCCACAGTAACAACCTCATGCTGCAGAAATGACACGTTGACCTCCCTCACGAGTCCACAGTGTTTGAGCAGAGAAAGAAAAAAAAAGCCAAACACAATTTGGGCTTCGAGGTAAAACAGAAATCCACTTTTTTTTTTTTTGTTTTTTAAATGATCATTTATTGCAGAGATACTTCAGTGTTTGGGGAAACCTAGTCAGAGCCTTATATAAAGCTGGCTACACTGTATCAGTTATTTCAACGTGCTACCTGACACTACCTCAAACAACCACGGTAATGTCTTGAGCTTTATCGACAAATGTATTGACACTGTATAACCAAATGTTTCTAAAAGGAACTGCCCTTAGTTTCTCGTTTCTTTTTTATAAATGTCTTTTATTATATGTGCACCGACTGTTACGAGAACATGTTTGCCGACATATTTAATTCCTTCCTTCAGTTGTTATCTATTTGGCCTCTGAGGTCAACCATGAGTCCACAGTGACTACAGAAGAATTACAGTAAGTGGTGACTGCACTGTGTCAAGAGTAAGAGAGGACTAAGATAAGACAAGACTCTGCATAATGCCTGAAAGATCTGAATCATGACAACATTGCAGGCCCAATAAACATGACAATGTTTTTTTAAACCAAGCTAAACCTTAAAGGGATAGCTGACACACAGTCAGTGTCCCCTGCACCAAGAACCAGTTGATCACATGGCTGCCACTCAACAATATCTGGATATACTGTATATTATATATACTTATTGCTTTACCTTGCCATTAAATCACCTTTTTCTTTAGAGAAATGTACATTTTAAAGCGCTCACTCTCTCTGCTCTACTGCTGCCTCACGTGGTAAATGTATGTCTCTGAGGTAAATCTGAACAAAGTATTTCAAACAAAATAACACATTTGAAGATAGTGATGGAGACAGCAGTGGATCAATAACTACTTTGGGCCGTGATGTAAAAATGCTGATTTTCATTGTGAAATTTGGTGTGGGGAGTGTGAAGTAAAGAAAGTGACACACATTTAGGTTTCCAGTTAGAAAAGGCTTGTCTAACAGTGAGATAAAGTGGTGAACTTATTCCTTTAAGTACACAAACTGGTATAGATTTTATTAGGTAAGCCTTTCCTTAAGTGACTAAATTCTGTTTTTCCTTGTGTCAGCACTGGCAGCCATGTTTTCAGTGGGCCTCCATGTGTCTCAGTCAGTGATGACTTTGTTTTTATCCCCGTTATAAACTAACTCAAAGATGCTGAACCCACCAAAGCAAGATCACATGCCACATATGTACATTTCTGCAAACCACAGACGTGTGAGAGCTCAAGTTGCTGTTATTTATTTATCTACACACTTGCATGTGATAACTGTTGTGGCACAGGCTGAAATGATGAAACAGGCATGACGATAATAACCATAAATTGCTTGTAAATTGTGTCAGGTTGGGCACAAAAAGGGCTGGAAAAAGATCATTTTTCTCATTATATCGGCATAACACACACCATTTGCAGGGTTATTACACTTTAGGATCTCATTGTGATACAATAACGTCTCACTCTCACTTGTTACCCACTATAACTGATTCCTTTCCTATATTTGTTTAGAAATGTTTTCATCAAATACTGGAAAACTGAGTCACTTCAAAATGTTGATGACACATTAAAACCATCCGTCAGAACATCGCAACGTACAAAAGAAACATCTTTAATTGTCTATAGAGACGTGAAACACTAACATTTGTTTTCACAGTTAATTCATATCTGCAGTGCACGGACAAATGATGCAGGCATTTCTTTTAGAGCCTGGCCTGTCGTACAGATCTACAGAAGTGCAGTGGAATCTGGATGGCTGTTTGAAACACACACACACACACACACAGACACACACACACTATTTTGAGCTGTGAGATAAACTCTTTTCTCTGCATACATGTGTATGTGAGGACATGGCAGTTAGCAGCGCGGGAACACTGGGAGATGGTGGGCCCCATAATCACACAGAGTGGCCCCAAAGTCCAGACATTAATCATTATAAGCAGCTGTGACAGAAAAATCAAAGACCTGGCCCCTATAGCTCTGCTCTCTGCCTCACTCGCCCCCGACAGACCCACATGATCCACCTTACTAACTGTAGACTTCACAAGGATGGAGGCAGAGAGAGAGAGAGAGACAGAGAGAGAGAGAGACAGAGAGAGAGAGAGAGAGAGAGAGAGACAGAGAGAGAGAGACAGAGAGAGAGAGAGAGAGAGACACAGAGAGAGAGTTTCTATGAGGCGGGAGTATCATTCATCTTTGTCGAGAGAACATGCACCGTTTGCTAAGCCATCATGAAGTGATGATGTGTGCTGCTCTGCCTGACCACACACACACACACACACACACACACACACACACACTGTATGTGTTGTATAAACTGCCCCCACACACATTGTAAATACTTTACACCGTAAACAAAGGAAGTAGCTTCAAGTTTTAAAAGTGCGTACCTGTGTTGTCATACAATGACAGCGCACAGCGTTACATTTCAGGCTCTTCTACGCCGAGCACACACACAGGTTTACGTTCTTTTCAGCTCAGAGATGCAAAACCTGATTTATTCTCCATCGCTCAACACTTTTGATAAATGTCACACAGTTGCACAACTTTTTCAATTCATGCTTTTGGAAAAGGTGTTGAATGACCTTCAGATTCATTTAGTTGTACCTTTATTTAACCCTTATTTTACTCAACCTCATGCTCTCAACAGGAATGACAAAGTTAGAAATACTTGAACTACACTCACATTTAATTCATACTTCAAACTCATTGATTTACATTGAAGCTGGTGGTTTAACTCCAACTCACGGTGTGACATCAGCAGCTCTATGGGGCAGAAGAGTAGTTTTTGACCCGATGATAAATGTATTATTAGCAACTTACAGGAAATGCTTTCATCAAGTGCATTTACAGTCTATTCCTCAGTCAATGAAGTCTTATGGAGCAGTGCTCACTGCCAATATTCATGAGAACTGCAACTGTAAATGTAAACTTACTGCACTGTAGATAGTCTCTCTCAAACACTCATTCATTCACACACACACACACACACAGCAGTAGGAGTATGTGAAAATGTGCGCGCTCCAACAATTAATTATTATTACAATGTAATTTCTCTGTCAAATATAATTACACTGATGTACACGTTTTTAAAGCATGACTTGAATGATCCCTAAATAACATTCATATTAAATCAGTTTCATTTTAACACTAATTTAAGTGGTTTTAGCAACAGCACGTAGAAACATATCTATTGTCAATTAAGAACAACAATAATAATAAAGAATATAGTTTTACAGGTTTAATTATTAATATATCACCATCAGATCAATCACAGATTAATGAGTCACTACAGTTTCCCATGAAGACACAGCGCGGCTCAGAGGGCGGATCATTACTGCTTCTATTGTAAAATAATAAGTCTTGGCAAGTGACCATCAGCATATGTTTTAAATGAACCTGACTCACACGCTCACTTTCCACCTGAAAATCAGATATAAATCCTTTATAAAATCTTGATGTTTGGGCATTTTGAAATTAAAAAACAAACAAAAAAAGCTTCTCTGTGGGAACATTGTGCAGGTGATGATTCTCTCTGGTAAACCGTGGTAAGCCGTGGTAAACTGTGCCTCACAAATCAAAGGGTGAACCTCATTTAACTTTAAACAGCTTCCTCATTCACAAAGACTAACTATCAATCATGGAGAGGCCACACAGACGTCTGTGATTCGAACATCAGTACAAATGTGTTGTTGTCCTCGCAGTAATGGTCGTCGCTGGACGTCACATCACATAAATCAGCTGCCACGCTAACGCAGACGAGGTGTTCTTCTTTTTCTAAATATAATTAGCTCTTTAACTGAGTTACCGTGTCACAATAATGTCAACCTGACAAATGACTTGTATGAGTAACGACACAAACAGGTTTCAAGTGTCTGCAAGTTGATTTTAATGTGACACAAATGAAGAAAATCTAACGGCCGCCTGGAATGTCAGTAAAATTAGGCAACTAGGGAATAACCCTCTCCATCTCCATCTTTCATTTACCTTTTCCTCATACAGGGAGATATTTTTCATCATAATGTTTACACGCCGGAAACTCAACACGACAGTGTTCTAACTGCTTGGGACACTTTTGAGGAAATGAAGGGAATGATAAACATCTCCTAGTTATAAATGTGTTTTTTTTACCTTATAGCAACAACATCCACCCTCTGAACAGTGAATTTACAATATCAAGATGTACTGTATTTCTATTCACTATAAAATATTCCAGTACTTTCTGTTATTTATCATGTATTTTACATTGTGAATCTTTAAGCTTTTAAGCTGTTTTATTTGCATTTCTTTCATCGCACAGTTATGAACATGTAAACATGCCAGATAATAGCCATTGGCTAAATGAGTCAGTCTGGTGGAACTAGGTAAAAAAGTGAGTACAGGGTGTGGCTTATTCTGTTATCATTTCTTGTCCTTACACTAGTGTCGTCATATTCCCATCCTCTGTTTGTGTTGTTGTTGTTGTTTCTTTTCTTTTTGAAATCACACTTTGCAGTTGCAGTAAATACAGTTTCATCACATCATTAGCATCACAGTCAAAGCTGTGTCATTCACACATTATTCAAACACATCAGCAGAGCCACCGCTTCCTATACCTCTGACCAATTATTAGGCCCCCAAAAGCTTAGCACCGGCCCTGGTTTGTTCTTCATATTAATAGCAGACGTCACATGCTCCCGTTACAGTTTCTAATATGATCACCTGATCAAACACAAGTTTCCATTTTAAACAATACTGAGCTAAAGCTAATAACAATGTAGCCACTAATGTTGTGAAAGCACAGTGGATTATTAAAAGACAAAAACATGTTTATGAACACGTGAATGAAAACTCACCCCATAAGAAGATAGAAGGTGAATAAGAGGTTCGTGCTTTCTTCTTCTTTTCTTTTTCATCGCTGACGTCATGTCGTCATCTCACAACGAGTGTTTCTCTTCACCTCAGCGTGTCCAGTTATTCCCATGTCCTGTCACTCTCGTTCGGGATTAAATAATCCATCCGTTTGTCAATAAACTCCGGAGAAAGTGCGCTAGCTTAAATGCTAACGCGTTAGCATAAAGTCCGCGAGCACATCAGCAGTGAGAGCGGAGCCCGCGTGACCGGAAGTCTCTGCCTTCGTTCAGAAGTACAGACAAACATTTAGTTCTTCTGTCAAATGTTTGTCCTCGTTCATCTTCGTTCAACAGTGACGACAACACGCACGCGCACGCACGCGCGCACACGCACACACACACACTGTCACAGTGAGGAGCAGCAGCAGCAGAATATTAAGTAGCCATGTGTTTCCACTGTGAGGAGCAGCTGATTGGCCGAGAAAGAACAACAGCAGTGGAATGTGACGTCACCATTGACAGCACCAAACAACCCTAACTCAAACACAACGTTTATGGTTCTAAGAGCCACAATACTGTGATGTGAAGCATGTAGTGGATTCTTACAAACTTCAACTTGCATCATTTTTGAAAAAACACTTTTTTCTTTGTTTACTCAGTTTGTTGCACTTATTAATATCACATTAATAAAATGTAAAGAGATTATTTTTTACTTAATTGTATAATGTTTTATTACATTTGTCATGTCGGCAAGATGTCACGATGTTCGACTTACAATAAAGGTACAATGAAAGTTACGACTTGTGTGTAAAAATCATACATAGTTCTCAGGTTTAAAAAACATTACAAGTCTTAATTTGTGTTATTAAAGCAGACCTGCACCATAACTGTTCCAACCACATAACATTGCCACTTGTCACTTAAAAGGTGTGTCATGTTTTTTTGTTTTTTTATCAGGTTTGTCTCATAGTTATCTTGAACACGTCATCACCGTCAGTCCCAATACTCCATTGTTGGCTTGGTTTGTTTCAGGTATTCAAAACGTCTTAAGATTCAAGATTCAAAACGTTCTCAAAATATCCGAAACAAACCAAAATCTGGGTAAATTTAAAAATATTATTTTCTTTGACTCTCCAGTGGTGACAAATACTGCAGAGATGGAAGTCATTCATCTGAAAACAAACTCTTATTTTGGCACTTCACAATGAATTGCTGTCACAAGAGTATACCAACACCCGATGTTCTATTCTAATGAAAGCACAGTGACTTTGTGCATTTGTCTTCCTGCTGAAATCATATGTGCACGTGAACAAACGTCTGATAACGAGTTGACTCACTCCCTGTAACCCTTATTGTCTCTCACTGTGAGAGCGTAGGCCGTTCATCTGCGTCAGCAGCTGGACGTGAGAGTCCAACACAAGACGAGGACTTAAGTAGACAGGTGTTCCCAAAAAAGCCCTCAAATAAATAAATAAAAAGACAAAATGAAGAGCAGCAAATTCACAAGTTGATTCATGAAATAAACACTGAATGAAATACATTGATCAGGGTTTTATACTGACACAAAGTCAGCACTGACTGTGTCGAGTGCTTCCCATGTGCCAAGAACCGGCTTGAGACACGATCGCTCCCTCTCAACAACAACATGGCTGCCAGCTGGAGCACCAAGAAGAACAAATTTTAGTCATTTAACAAACTCTCAAATAATCAAATCTACACCCACCTAACTCTATGGTAAACCAGAGAAGGCCATTTCTGAGGAAATTGCAGTGGGATGGCTGCCTTCTGCCCGAGCTGAAGCCAATCTGGCTTTGAACTGTTATGAATGAGAAGTTGAGATGATGAAGTCAACTTTCTAATCAAATGTCTGAATGTTGAGCCGAGCGCTATATGAATACACACTGTGTGTGGGTTACAAACATCAGTTCCTGGTTCAAAAAGCATGAACTATCCCTTTATCTAGTCACTAGAACATGATAAAGTGCAGCCTCCACCCGAGTCAAGGCGTGAACCATAGTAAGTGCCATTGGAAGGGTAACACCCTGGGTCAGGCTTGCATTTCGACTGTAGTGTGACAACAATGTACCGGTGTGACGACAACCACAGACATCAAATGCAACACAACAGACAACAACACAATGGAGGACAATGGAGGACAATGGAGGACATCCAGCAGCTCTTTCTTTCCTGTGACTGTTTCTCTCAACAAGACGTCAAGCTTTGAGTATATTGTGGGTGGAGCTACACACTGACCGTACTGTACAATTTTACTCTGGTAGCCAAAGGCAGGGGGTCAAAGAATGTAACGGTTGGCTGATACATAATGAACTATACCGAGCCGTTGCAGCTGGTGGAAACCAGGCATTAGTGGGTCCTCAGTGGGCTGAAGTGGGTAAATTATGCAGGTCCCATATGGCTTCACAAACATGGGTCCCACATGGGAACACAGGTGGTGCCACCACCATAGAAACCACTTGGGACCCGTGTTGTCAGCCCCAAATATAACCTTTATGAGGCCCACATCGACATGCTGGCTGGGAGTTGCCACCAAACTGAATTCCATCAATTTGTGGACTTAACAAGACATCTGACATTGTCACTGATCAACATTTCCATATTGCATTGACCAAACAATTAAATGAGAAAATAATTGGTTCAGCAATTGATGACAAAAAACAATGTGGACCACAATAAATGTTTGTAATCAGTGGAGTCAATTCATTTCTCTCTCTGACAGCAATTAGTGACTGTTGAAGTTTCCTTCTCTGCTTCATTTAACCACACGGTTTCTGTCCGGCTGCACCTGCAGGTAAAATAGTCCTGTGGACATAGCAAGGCATTTGAGGGTCACTTTTCTGGGCTTAAGAAACACTCTTCGACATTTATATTTGTTGGTATTTCATAGACCAAACTATTGTCACATTAATTGTTGACAAAGATAATCAGTAGTTTGTTAGTTAGTTAGTTAGTTAGCTAGTTAGCTAGTTAGGAGTCCTCTTGTGCTGCATTCAACAATAAGTTCCCTGCCACGCTGCCCCTGCCTGGCGTCCAACTGCATTGGTAGCTGCAGTTTAATGGTGTTGGTATCACTTTCAGTAGATAAAAGATGAACCAATTGTCTTGTAACTTGTAGCAAATATTATGATTATATATCTGAATGTGGAGGTTTAAGAAATTTATTATATTTCTCACTGGTGGACATGAGCTACTTAAACATCTCAGATTATCACCACCAGAGGTGGACCATTGAATACACATTGGCACCCATTTGAAGAGCATTGAAACTGAAAAACACAAAAACAGAAACTTTATCTTACAAACATTTAAATATTTAATGCAATTGTTTTGCAGTATTGCTCACATATTTGGTATAATATGTACCAGGCACAAATAAGTAACTGCTCTACTTACTGCCATGGACATCCTTGAAACATAATGCCACATAATAACAGAGGTAGCCAGTTCTCTTTGTGCGTCAAACCTCTTATTGAAAGCCTTGGAGAAGGCGGGTCCCCTTAGCACGTGTCATCTCTGTATAGTATAAGTACAATAAAGAAAGCTTTCAGATGGTAATACCCATTGAATATACTGTATTCTTGAATTTTTCAGCAGGTCTCTATGCTGACACCTTTGCAACAGCTTTTCAATATAAGATGTGGTTTAGAGAAGATGGTTGAAAACCAGTGAACACAGCAGAGTGAGTGGTCAACAGCATACTTACAAGAACATGTTCTGGCATTCAGAGCTTAGGCCTGCAAACACGTGCTGTCTCACTCACATCAGTGTAGAGAACCATGGGTGTAGAGAATCAAAAGAAGCATACTTTAGTTTCCTTACCAAATAATTCATGAATAAATACACTTTCCAGTCAGAAAAGGCTGTCTAACAGAGAACTATCCTTCAGATAACAAATTGCTGTACAAATACTACTGCAACATATTATGGTATAATTGTCTGTCTCAGAAGAGTTTGACACTGTTGACTGACGTCTGTCCACTACTCATCTGAGTAAAATCCTGATCTGTCAAGTCACACAACTGCATTTAGAAGTTAACAGATTAATGAATTAAGTCTACATAGAAAGAAGAAGACGACGGCCATTTTGACCACCCAGGACCAGAGTTTGAGAACCTGCTGCTTTTTTTCCTTTAACATGCAGTGATTCATTTCACTAAAACTTACTATGTTATGTCAGTTTGTATGTGATTTATTTTATAATAGAGCAATCGTCACATTAACAGTCACTATAGTAAAATAATTATGATGGATTTGTGTTGCCCTGTATTACTTTAAGGTAAAACACCTACATACATGTTCAGAATACTATTTATTATAATCAACTATAATAAGACAACATCCCACTGGAAAAAGAATTTGTCATAATTTCTCTGCTCCTGTTTGAACCAGTGTCTCAGCTGTAGAGGGAAGAACTGTGTATGTGTGTGTGGTCTGATATTAGTAGGTGGTGATGAATGAAGAAGGATATTGTGTGTCAGATACAGCCATTATTCGCCTTCTTCCACACCCCCTCTCACTCATCTGTGTTTCCCTGATACAGCACATACTAACACTGCCCTGGGACAATTACAGAAGAAGAAGAAGAATCGTGGACAGCCACATCCATCCAGGAGTTGTTCATCCACAGCTGCTTCTACCTGTGAGTATGAGGCTGCAGTGTGTAACTATGTTGATATTCTGCCTCGGTTTGGTCTTTGTGAACAGAAACAATGTAACATCATTTGTATGCTGCACACTCAGAGGGTTTTGTGGAGCCTAAAGGCTTAAATCAGCACTGTGAACTCATTTGACACTGGTTTCAAAGTAATAGACATTTTTTTACCTTTAAAAGTTATGCAGCTTTAATCTTCTCAAACATGATTCAAACTTCTTCTTTATTAATCATATGTAACAAAATAAATCGAAATATGATGAAATAAAAATGACAGAAAGGTTTGTCTAACCTGCCACAAATAGACAGGAAGGTGGTATACCTGGCTACTATTGTATGTTATAGGTTTATATACATATCTTAATAATAGTCATAAAAACATAAATAGATTTTATATAGATTCTATTTTCATGTCTACTGGATTTTGTTTGAGTGATTTGTTTTATTTGGACCAGATCAAACTAAACCGTGTTGTTGGTCCACTGGTTCAGACCGTGGTCCTTGGCACATTTTACACCTGCTAGTTCAGTTGAGAAGTATGAAGATCTGGGCCAAGTGAAGGAAGGTGTGACGGAGCCTCAGAAATGCAAAATAAAACATCTGTTTTAAGGTGCGACTGCATGCATTGGGCTGATTGATGAATACTGCTAATCCTGTGTGTTCAGTGTGTTTAGAATTTCAGTTTGGGAATCAGCGACAGCTCAAACAGGAGCAGACTGATGGCTGCGGATGGAAAATGTGTCACGTTGTTAATCTTTTAATTTTCCTGAAAATTGTAAACAGGCATTTACATGCAGGTCTCCACTCATGATCCTGTGTGGCCAATCAATACAACTGATTAAATCTTGTATTGAAACACTTTGTTAGAATAAAGCTTAGTCTGTTTACACTCAGTTTTATGTGTCTGTATCCTCAGGTACGTAACAGCAGGTTATGGTCTGCCTGGTTGACCCTCCTGAGGATAAAGCGGTAGAAAATGGATGGATAACTCACAATAACATTTTAACGTCAGTTTACTGTTAATTACCAACTACTGGTTATCAGTGGTTAGTAAAACTGTCCAGACTTTTAATAAACTACTTACTATAGCTTAACGTCCTGAGACCCTGACTGTTTGATGTGCATTGTTTATGTCTCCTTACACTTTGGGATTAGTAGGACTTAATTGTAGGTAGATATATGTCAAAATGTCAAAAAACAATGTCCATATACAATGCCGAGCCCAACGCCAAGCCATCAAAGCCCTCTCAGATGCAGCTGAGCAGGTGAGCCGAAGGCTCTGGATGAAGAGGAAAATAGCATCTGTGGCACAGAAGGGCTAAGAGCTGAGGGGGGGGCACACCTGGGATGCCAGGAGTTGCCAATGATCCCTCTGGAGGTGTCGTTGAAACACCAGAGAAGGAGGGTCCCCAACCGTTGACCCCGATGAGGCCCTGAACCTTCTGTCCCATAAACAGTAGCATTACTCCTTCCTGGAAACCCCTCTGATGCCTGCTCACCCTCCTCACACCTCAGGAGTGCAAATCACTAAGGGATTGTACAACCTGAACTGACCCGCCACCTTGATGACATGCTCCTCCCCCATTAGTTTCAGCTGTGTTCAATTACTCACCTCAACCGCTGCTCACCTCTCACGCTGGGACAGTTCAGGTTTTTTAAAGCTTGGTTGTAAGAAGCACTGACACACATGAGACAAGTGAGCTCGCACATAATCTACAATAGTAGCCTGGATTAGCCTTATCCTGGAGTTAATAAATAAGGAGAAATAATGTCATGATTTAATAAGATTAACCATCCTAATCCTGACAGAGGTCTGATTGTTTCCATTACCCATTAATCTATTGAAGAGCTGTTTAATTAACCCATACATTACCAAGCCTTGTGTCCCCGTGCCTTTCAAGGTTTCTTATTATCGTCAAGTAAAATTGGATTTATTACACCTGAAATTAGAGCAATTAATACATACGAGACAGTTTGATGTGAGTAGTTGTATCAATAATTTATGTTGGATTATGTGCATTACATTTAAAACCAATTCATTAATATGACAGCTCATTAGAGAGCATCGGTCTACACAAATCAATGATGGAACCTTTTCCTGCAACACTCGTGATAAGTGGTAAAGTTACACAGCAGTGTCCTGTGTTAACACACAGTACTGATATGTGTGTATATGTACACAGTTTCATCACATTGCTGTTATGCTTGATGTATCATGATTTGACTGATTTTAGATTCCTGGTGGTTTTAATATGTGTGTTTACTGCCCTGAGATACGACATCGTCCCATGATCCTTCACTTCTGTCCTCATGTCCTCATGTCCTCATGTCCTGACTGTCTTTACAGTTGCACTCAGTGTTTTTGTTGTGGTTTCAAGCAGCACCAATATGTCACAACCAATAATGTGTTCCATTAACCTTTTCTTTCTTTTTTTTTTTGTTAAACATAGTCTTTATTGATTTTTGAAATTGCTCGTATAAAACAGCAGTGACATTTCTTAATGAGCCGTAGTAGTCGTAGTAACTTATGTCTGACTTGCTCATGACTCATGACCAGTGATGACACTCTCTGACCAATCAGAGAGTCTGTTGTAACACAGTTTAGCATCAGCTCAGCTCATTTGGAACCAGATAAAACCAGAGCAGGTACCAAAACAAGCACCAGCTACCGCATACTATCCCGAATGGAAAAGCAAAACAAACAGAGAGGAGTCGAGCCAAGTATAGTGCTAAAACTGTATAATGGAAAAGTGCCATAATATATATCATCAAATGTTTTCCCCAGTCTGATGCCGCTCTTTGCTTAAAGACAGTAATAAATGCACATTTTGTAAAGGGAACAAGAACTTGTTTTTAACTATTTTACATTGTTATGTCTTTTGTAATGTTACATTAAAAATATTAATGTACATAATCTTTTAATTCACTTAAATCCCTATGGAAAAAAAGCATTAAACCTTGATAATGGAGTTTATATTTCAAATGAACTAAACATCAAATACTTAGTGTGTAAGTCTGAGAGTCTGAAAATGACATAAATATGAATGAGACAATAATGTAATGAAATAATGCATTTGGGTGATTTGGAACTGTGGATGGGGAATTAGTGAAAAAGAATAATTGATGTTCAAATTATGCAGACATTTAAATCAGTGGTTGACCAGTAACATGAACGACATATTTTTATATATCTCTGCTGTCCACACTCTGATAAATCCACTGAAACACTTCCTGTTTTATTTTGAAATGATTGGTTGGTTTTCAATAGCACTTGTGTTTTGTTTGGTCCTAAATCCTCCGTGTGTTCCTCCTGTTTGTTTCCTTTTCATTCGTCAGGATGTTGTATTTGTTTCTGCTTCGTCTGTTTTTTTCCATCTGACCTCTGTTTGAATTGTTTCCTTCTTTTGTCTGGATATTGGTTTTCTGATGACTCCCCATTGAATTTCTTTGTTTGGACCGCTCTCCCTGGTTTTCAGTGTTGCCTGAATTAACTCAGCGTAAGTCTTGTCTTTTTGTGGATTAAATTAAATCACTGAACTGCATCTTTGCACTGGTGATAGCTGATCCTTGTGAGTGCTTGCACAACAAATGATATTTACTGTGCTATTGTTGTGCCATTAGACGTGGGAGAGTTGTAATGAGAGACTAAGAAAAGGTGCCCGTTCCCCCAGTGGATCCCTGAGGCATGACTGAATGACTGCAGAGAAATCAACTGACATACAAAGGCTGGATTTTCAATGTTTTACCTTAAACTGAGCAGAAATCCATCTGTGAACAGAACAAAATATGAATTTAACTTTACTTCATACAATAATTAAAGACCATGTACTACAACTACAATTCAGTACTATCATGTGCTATATACATAATCACAACCTGGCACCTGCCCTTTGCCCCATGTCAACTGGGACCCGACCCGCCTCATCTGCACATTTTTCCTGACACTTTTACACTCATTTTACAACAACAACAACAAAAGAACAACAAATCCTGTTGAAGCGACACTTTTTAAGCTGAAGTTAAAACTTTTTCCACCTAAATGTTTGTTTTCTTCTCTATTCTCAGCAACCTTGGGTTTTGTTAAAGGCGCTTTATAAATCGAAGTCATTATTATTATTATTATTGTTAAATATGTAGTGAAGCGATCCCAGTTTCCACTCTGACACGAGACAAAGGTGCATATGATCAAATTAGTGAGGCACTGAGCAGATATGTGGACGTCTGCGCCCTCACGTGTGAGGAGGAGCAGTCTCCCACACTCTGATCTCCCAATTAGGTTTGTGTAGAAACATGTAAGTTGAGAAATAATGAGCCTGCAGTGTTTAGCCTCTGTTTGTCCACAGGCAGCATGATGTGCAGAGTCTGATTTGAATTACTCAAGTGTAACAGTAGAGCGTGCGTGAAGAGGCCTCCTCCTCCTCCTCCTCCTCCTCCTCCTCCTCCTCCTGTCGATGTTGCTGAAAATCTCTCGCCCTCTTTGCTTAACGTTGCATTCAAATAACTGTCAGGACAATTTGGCAGAGCGAGCAAATGAGTGAGAGGTGTTTAAACATCCTTAAACTCACAAACAACCCAAATCTAAGTTTCTTTAACATCACGTGATGTTTTCTTTTTTCTTATCTCACATGAATGACTGTGTTTTATCAAGCACTGATGATTCAGTTCAGACGACTGAAAAGTTTCATTTAAAAGCAAAAACACTGACAGTTCATTCAGTGTGTGATTCTGCAAACCACAGAACTGTCTCTAAACCAAAGTGACATGGTTGTTTACTTGTTTACACAAGTGCATATTCATGCGACGGTGCAGAGGTTACACCATAAAACCAGACGTCCACCTGTAACTAAATAAATCATTGATAACTCACCCAATCAAATGAGTGAATTCTATTCAGTTCAGAGACAAGACAATAAGAAAATGAGCATAGGGCGGCTCCCTGTGGGTGAGTAATGGGGTAAATGTGGCATTTACACAACAGGACGGTTCTCTGTGAGACCAGACTTTTGTCTGAATGATTCACATATGTATCAATATTTAATCAATAAGTGCCAGAGACAGTTCTTATTATAAATATCAGTTTATTCTTTTTCATTTTACAGGACAGGATGTTTTCTAACACTCATCACATGCTTTTTGTGCCGATTCCAAAACGTTTCAATGGTAACATCATAACAGTGAAATCAGCATTTCATAGCCTTTCTACGTTAATAATGGCAAACAGATGCTTGTGTGAACATTCAGAAGACATGGAATAACCTGACAAACCAGATGATTTGTAACACAGAACCATCTGGAACGACTTCCTATTGGAAACTGTCTGGAAATAAATGGGCAGCGGCTTTCAAAAAAACACTTGGCAGGTGATTGGATGAACCATCTGTCCGTGTACGTGCCAAAGCCAGTCAGGGGGCGTTAAATTGGAAAGTTGAAACATGTAAGTGTTCACTTAACAAAAGTATGAAAAAAAGATCCATGTTCACCACTAAATCTTGTCATTAACAGGTTTTATTGCGTTTGTACGTGTGGAGGAATCCAAACAAAGGATTTCAAACACTGAAGTCACAGAATAACAACTCCTGTTTGCTGTGATTCTCTGTGGACTTTGGTTCACAAACACAAACAGTTTCTCAGCGAAAAATGGGGCTGAACATATTCTTCAGATATCTTTGAGTTAACAATGCAGAGACTTTTGTCAAGTGGATCAAAGTCTGTGTTTTCAATGAAGGCCAGTGTCACAGATTCTAAATAACATCATCAACTTATAACTTCATACTTATGAGCATTTCTATTCAAAACGTCACCTGGTGTTAAACAAGAGGAAGTACAGATGGCGTACGTCTCTGACATAAAATGACATGGAAATATAAACAGCACATAAAAGCAAATATGAAGAGAATATATTCAATCTGTTGAAATCTTTAGATATCAGCAGCATTACTCTTGTGAAGAGTCTCAGTGTTAGCTCATCAGATGAAGGCTCATTACACATCAGAATAACCACAGGTGTCACCGTGGAAAAACGTTCGCCTCCATTGACTGAAGTGGGGATCCGATCATGCTTGTCTGTGCCGTCCTTAACAGGATGGAATAAATCTCCTGTCTTCCCTGAGATATGTACTTAAATGTCCTCGCTGATAGATGTGGGCCTTCATCCATGCCCAGATGCATTCCGTTAGAAAGATGAATAGTTGTGAGCGGTGGGGAGGAAGGGCAAGAAAAAGGCCATTTTCAAATGTAGATGGTTTGACAGAGTATCTCCCGGCTGTGAATGAAATGCATCACGAGATTCTACATTAACCTGAGACAGGAAGAGGGAAGGGGAGAAAGACGGGAGTGAAATCCATTCCAATGTCTATTTGTCTCATGTGGCACCTTGGCTCGGTGTGTGCCAGGCTCTCTCTCAGCTCCCCCTGCCCTCGCTCCTCTCATGCCTCCACTCTTAGTCTCCACCACTCCAACACGGTTCTCATGTCCACACCATGTCTTTCTTTCTGTCTTCTAATGTTCTTTTCTTTATTAATCACTATTGCATAAATAATGTCAGTGGAATCGAAGGCCAATGATTTCCGTTCCTTTTCCTCATTTGTTTTGTGGCAGTTGGAATAATTTAAGCACTTGTATTGATCTAATCTTTATTACATGTTGGCCTGCAGCACCGTGTGATACGAGGTGATCAGACACCAGATGATGTAATGACACAAACCACTGAAGCAGCCGGACAGCGTCTGTGTCACGTCTGCAATGACAACATGGCTGCCACTGAGGACACTGGAAAAGACTCTCATGAAATCTATGCCATCGTGTGATATGTTTCCTTCAATAGAGACTTGATACAACAGCATCCACTGCACTGAGGTGGAAATAGGAAATATTTGAATGCAGTGAGAACTCTGTAAAAAGCTTCACTGGAACAATGCGTAAAGCAGCGCTGGTAATACATTACCTCAGTTTTTATTTTTATTCTCCATTGAATGTGTGAGTTTATTAAAGCTGTAACAAAGTCAGTCATCTCTAAAGCTCCTAAAGTGTGGTTGCTAAGTAACAATGGACACAACATAAGTGCATCCTCAAGGCCTCTTTATTAAAAACCCTCTGATTGTGTACGTGAAAAACCCCGAACAAGCAAAACCAGTCTTATAGTTTATTGTGGGTAAAATCTATCTCAAATAAATCTTAATTTTTGTTATCTGTCATGTTAATGAACTTTCAACAATTGCTTTTCCCTCTCTGAGTTTCTTGGAAGAAGCAAAATCTGTGAGGGCAGAAATGTTTTAAGTTTTAAGACAAAACAAAACAATGAAGTAAAAAGCAGCAGCGACTCGAGATAACACAAATAAGAAAGAGAACAAAACAGCAGGGATCTAAAGTGCCAGTTTTATTATTATTATTATTATTATTATTATTCGAATGAAGGGAAAGTGTGAGCATGCACACGCTGCAGAAACAGCATCAGCACAGATGTGGAGAGCCTGTCACTGTCTGCAGGTTTACTCTCCACATGGTCGCACCGAGCTGGAGCTCATCGCAGCTGAGCTACACACACAACCATTCACAACCACGATCAGTCCAGAGCAGAGGTGTCAAACTGGCGGCCCGTGGGCCACATGCAGTGGCCATTTCTTCTCTAGTCTGGGACCTTTTGACCAGACTGAGATAAAGCAGTAAAACTCTGTATTTATATGTGTAAACAGCAGAATACACAGGAACACAATGACGTTACAGTACTATGTTCTACTATGAGCACTAACATCTGTACCTTTAACGAGGACAGTTAAACCTGCACCAGACTCATTAGTAAAAGTCATCACTAAAGCAGCACAGTTAATCTCTCAGGTTCCATTCAGAGTGTAACTCACTTCTTCTTTAACTGTGGTAAATGGAAGTGCCTCCCTCTGGGGCTGCGGTGATATATTTGCCAAACGTGATTCACAAAAACAAGATTAGAACAAAGAAGTGGACGATGCGTGTTTCACCTGAATGGGGTTTTA